>NW_024533171.1:0-105428 GCF_016097555.1 Gigantopelta aegis
TACCTTGTAAACAACGCCATAAGTCCTTTCTCCAATCTTTTCAATCTTTGTATAATCATCTATATACATGACTACTCTTTTTAAATAGTTCTTCTCTAAGACTAGGCCCTGCTCAGGTAAGTACTGGTGCTTCTTCTTTGAATTTCTGCTGACTGATGTAATAATAAAACGATATAGTATGTTACAATACTATTGAGTTATGAGACTAGTTTGTAATATAAACAGTTAATGTGTCAATACTCCTATATCATACTGTGATAATACTGATAATGTGTGTGTGTGTGTACTATATAACAAATACTATCATCAATAGACAGTACGTACTAAGTTCTATCACTGTAGTATCACAATATAATCCTCCAAATTGTATTGCCCATACAGTGGTAGGTAGCACATTCCATAATGAGAGGGAGTGGTTCCATCTCATAGTCACTGACTCTGGTATATTGAGCTATAAGATGGAATACAGTGTACTATATGACATTATAATATTGATGTTATGATATTACTACAAAAACTAGTCATTATACATGTAACATCAGTGGATACATGTACACAGTAAAAAGTGATGGGTAGAAAGTACCCAAACTTTTGGGTCAAAACACCTGCAACTCAGATAATCCATGTCTTTGGTTTAAAGTAACCCAATGAAAATTATAGTGAAAGCAACTGTCAAATGTAATGGTGATTATAACCCACACCTATAGTTAAAGTAACATCTGACATAAGTAGTTGATGTAACAATTGCTGTTACTTTAACTTTTAAAAAAATTAATATATCAATTTAACAACTAATTTGTAGTTTACATAGATGGATTACTATGGAATATAGAATTCTTGAGAATTGCTCACTACGTAATTTGTTGGTATGTTGTACTGGTACATACCAACAAATTATACAATGAGTAATTCTCATAAATTCTACATTCCATAGTAATCCACCAATGTAACGTACAAAGCAATTGTTAAAATGACATATTAATTTTACAGTGTGCTTCTTTGTTTGGTTTCATCATGTAATGTACTTTATTTTGATAGCCACACTGAAAAAAAAAGCATGTTGTCATTTTAACTGCAGTTACATAAATATGATGTAAGCCCAATTCAAAGTTCATACAAGGCCAATACAAGTGTAACTCAATAAGCATGAAGCGAACTAGCTGCACCTACAACCACATTACTTTTACACCCACTTTGCTATAGTAGACTACTTTTGGCTTCTAGTTGGCTTTTCACATATTAAGTTAGACCAGTTTTTGGCTTTATGGGAACTCAATATTGGGCTTACATCAACTTGATGAGATTCTGGTAACGAGGACAATTAAGGGTTGAAATGACAAAATTCTATTTTAAGTACATTATTATACCTATGTCATTTCTGTTTCTTCACACCAGTCATTAATATCTGATTTATTTAATTACAATGTTTGTCATGGTCATATTTATATAAACTAACAGATGGTTTGACTTATATTTATCTAAAACACTATGTTATGTAAACTAATATTGCTTTTTCTCCCTTTTACCAATTTGTTTAATAACTAGATTACATTGTTGTTCTGGTATTAATCTAGTTATAGTAACAGTCAGTCAACATGGTAGCTTCAACAAACTTAGTTACATCAACCCATTTTAGTTAAAGTTACCAGGAGTGTCACTTCAATTACATGTAAGTTAATATAACCAATTTGTATTGTAGTTGATACAACCATTGTGGGTAGTTTTAACCTTGTGTTTTTTGCTGTGTACTCTAGTAACAGACTATAACTTTGTATGAACTGGTATTACCTCATTGTGAACTCATTTGTTTAAGGACTTTATGAAACTACAGTTATTTCCAGTTACTGAATAAACATTTTTAAAAAATAAAAATTATCTTTTTTTGTGTTTTTCACTTAACAGAACAGCTTAATATTAATTAATATAATATTATACATATTATTATTATATATATAATTTAATATTAATAATTAATTATAAATTATTAATAGATAATTTTGTTAAGCAGTCATTGTATCATTTATTCAAGCTCATCATCAATTTTATTGATATACAAAAAAGGGAGGCTACTATTCAAGAGTGACATTTAGTCAATGAAATATGGTATCACTATATAGTTGACTAAAGGAATGTTTCAGTTATCAATATAACCTCTAAGTTGATTAAAGAAATATTAACAAACAATAAATCACTTGTTTATTAATAAAACAGTTCTTAATAATAATATAAAGACATTATATACTATAAATTTAGTTCATTTAATAATATCAAAACTTTAAACTTGATTACTCCACAATATTATACAGTAACTAAATACTTTAACTTAATACATATTGTACTCACCACTGCAGTCTTTGTACACTGAGCAATATACACAGTGTTAATAGTACCATTAGGAGTATTACCACCAAATAACAGAGCTCTGTTATTAGGTAGTGATGTAAAGTGAACCTATTACAAGGAGGTGGAGATTCTCCAGTAATTTCTGGTATTATCCATTGACCTGAAATACAAACAGTTATAAAATTGTACTTGATATATAATGTATTGATAACATGATATATTGATCTTCTTACCACTGGATAACTGATAATAGTGGTGTTCATTAGTACGAATATTACCATCATGAACATCACCATACTCAGCACCAGATTGTGGAGAGGTGGGACGTAGACCTTATCCACAACTACCAGTAGATAATCCACTTTATTGAATGTAAGTGATATCATCCTACAGCTTGACTTCATCATTGGACCCATACTTGGATTAGTTGGGAACAGTTCATTCCATCTAAGTGAATCTGTTATTAATGAGTTGACTCTATTGTGACGACACTGGTCATGATTACAATAGCCTCCAAAATAGTAGATCCTGTTACTGATAATAGTTGAGGCATAGCAAAGACACCCAGTGGAAGTTTTCCATTAGTAGGTCGTTGTTCCCATCTACCAGTTGGTAAAGTGAAATACCTCAATAACAGACGTCATCCTCTGTTTTACTTCATTATCATGTACTATGGGGAGACTATCTATATCACCACCCCACATGTAGAGGTAGTCACCCACTATATGTGTGGAGTGACCAACCCTCTTTGTAGGTACATAATAATCTGTAGAACATGACACACACACACACATAAAAATAGATAACTATTATTATAATGTAGTCAAACCTGATATAGACGTAGCCAGCTTTTCTTTCAAAATAGACACGCCCTTAATAATGAGCTCTCAGTTATTATAATTGATGACAACTCTCTACTTACAAGTTCCATCATAAAACAAGTAATCTTAGACTATACAAGTTATTTTTTATTTATTATAATTTATTCCATTCAGATGTATTAGTGTGTGTTAATACAGTATACAGTTAATGATACATAAAATATTAATGTTATAATATGTTCTTAAGACTGTACTGTATCAGGTAGACCTGACTTGTCTAAATCACTGAAATAAGGATGTTGCATAGCAGTCTTTGCTGACACTCTCTTCCAGGATTATAAACCAACATTTGCTGATATTAAAGACACTAGAATTAAAAAGGATCACTGAACAATAACTCACCATTAACAAGTCACAACCTGCTGCATCAAGTCGAGGACAAATTTGTTTTATTGTCTTTCCAATCCATTTAGGAAAATTTGGTTTAATGATTATTACTATATCTTAAGTGAATTTCTCAAGCACATACAAGTGTTTAAATTATAGTTTACAATTTAACTAAACTGTGTAATGAAATCAGATTGATGCGTTTCAAAAAATTGTCTTTTATACAAATGATACAATTACACATTTTGTCATACAAAATAGTATGAATCCAACAATATTATAATAACTATAATAATAAAAACAAAAATTATTATCATGTGTCCTATAACAAAATAAATCACAAACAAAATAAGAAAAAAAAAACTAGTCTAGGCAACATATTTATAAACATCATTAGCTAAATGATTTTTACCTACACATTTTAATGCTTTAACTATGTATTCCCAACAAGGATCTTCAACATGACTTTCATACCATGATTTTAGAATGTCTATTAGAACTTCATTTTACACGATGGTTGTCTTTGTGAGCAATATCAGCTTCAACCTTAGACATGTTCAGACATGACGCAAATATCTTTGGGCTTGATATCTTATCTTTAAGTACCAGAACAACTTCATTATGGCTCTTTATTTGATGACAAGAAGAGTGCTCTGATGGATTGTCCATTTTGTCCATTGAAAATATTATTTCTTTATATAAGTGTGTGAAAACAAATTATAAAAAGAATGTTACTTTAAATTACAATTGGCACCTATTGTTATAGGCCTTCAAAAAACTTCCTAATACCTTATATGGTATTCATTTAGATAACGATTATGTTACACAACTTCACTAGAAGGGTCTGATTTTTTGCACAACAGATCAGATAATAGGACAATAATTGTACTGAAAAACACTTTCACTAAGCAATACAGTGAACACCAAATGTATAATGTCAAAATTATCACATCTAATAAATTTACATTAAACATAATTAATGCTTAACTTAAAACAACAATTTAAATAATACATTTATCATGAACTCACTTTTTTCAACTTCTTTAACATTCTTATCATTTATAGTCCCTGGAAGACAGAAAAATGTGACTTCAACAAAAACACTTATATTAATGTCAATGTTATCAAGAAATGTGTGTGTAATAAACATTATAGTATAATACATGTTTTAATGTAAAAATAATATCCTTACTGGTACAATATATATGGATGATATAATATGGTTATTGTTTAGGAACATACAGATCACAGAAAATATTAACTTTTAGACATGAATGTATAACTTCATGTTAAAAGTTAAAAGAGACATTTTGCACATAATAAATTATTATGAATGGATAACTTACAATATGAAGTATACGTTATGTATCATAGTATTAGATTTATAGATAACTTACCATTATACATACTTATTGCTACAAGGAACATGACAATTTAAAAATGGGAAAAAATAAATTTTAAATTAGTTGGCACTATAATAGAAAAAAATAACCATAATAATTTGTAGAGTTTACAACACACACATATATATAAATGCTATAATGTTAAAATATTGTAGTATTTAATATTAGAGGGAGGTTGCATGCTGCATATGATAGTAAATAATCATTACAGGATATAATCCAATTCAACAATTATATACTATTATTATAGACCACTTTTATCAATCCCAAATCCAGGTGTAAATTTACTGAGCTCTTTGTTCTTTGCTTTCATTTTAAAGTTTTAAAGAAATACTACCGATGACTAGAAAATCACTTGTTAAGATGTTATTATGGTTAAAAGGCAAATAGTTAAAATATAACTTCATAATTATAGCAATAAACTACTAACTGTCTGAAACATTATAACATCTTACATAGTCCAAGCATTTTTAAAAAAAATAAAATAAAAATTTAAAATCAGCTAACATGTAGTTGTACTCTATAGAAAAATATAAGATTCCTGCAAATAATTAATATTCTATGAATTCATTTGATCTTGTCACTTACAAAATGAAGCAATCCATACAACCTATAACCTACTTGTAACATATTTGATTTAGTGTTTATAATAGTAATATTATATTGAGGACTGTGTTTAATTTCTCACATTGTGTTTGTTGTTTCTCTTGAAGCTCTCGATGTAGTTGTCTTTCTTTTGTTTGAAGGTACTCTTGAAGAGCTCTTTCTCTATCTTATATTCTATGAGAATTAAAACAACTCTACCTCTTGGTAATAAAAATTGGAATAAATTATAAGTCTGAAGTTTAGGACTCTTGTTCTAGGCCCATACTAGTAATACTTTAGTGACCTTTATATTGAGGACACACTTCTATTAATGACATTGTCCTAAAGAAGTACAGTGTGACAGTCTGAGATCACCATATTTTAATACTGATCCTATCACTAAACCTTAAACATTAAGTATGTGGCTTAATGTTCAGACTGTCACACTAGACTTCCATAGTGTCCATTATAGAGATGTTCCATTTAAGTATGATCTTATATCTTCTAATAGGTTCAACTATTCAACCAGCTCCTAACAGTTATAACACACTAGAGGCCACTAATATTACACTGACATCTTATCCTTCTTACACTATATCACATTTACCATCTCACAACAAAGATCAAGTCAGCATTATCTTTAACACTATAATATTAATGTTCTATTTAAGAGAATCTACTCCAGGACCAGCTCACTATCATCCTAATATAGACATCTGTACATTAAGAAGTCCAGCATATACTATATAAATAACATTATACTTTATATTGTTAATATAACTGTATGTCAGTCAATAATACTATCTTTTGAGATAAAACTTTCTCTATGAACACTCTCTCTCTATATAATAGTCTGGTATTCCCTTCTCTAAGTGAAAGGGCAGAAGTGTTAGTTAATAATTTAAACATTCACTTCTCTGCAAAATGTCCATATATGGTAATATTATTATAATGACAATAGCTAAACTATTATAATAACCTTACTACTAAAATTATAAACACACACTAGTATACTATTAAATGGTTTCATTGGAAGTCTGTTATGATCTCTGACATTGTCGGACGTTCTCTACGATTCTCTTTCAAACATCGCTCAATAAGAGCTTTAAACATTGGTTGTCTAATACTGTTAATATGAAGTTGTCTCTGAGCTACCTCAGGAATACGACAGATCATCATTTCAATCAAGACAACACCATAACTATAAACATCCATTGCAGGAGAATGGTCTTTTGGTATACCAGCTTCTGGAGCAGAATAAACTGGATTACCTGGATAGACTGTATGCCCAATCATTGGTTGAAGATTAGCTGAACCATAGTCTGATACCTTGGCCCTCCACCCACCACCAATTGGCAGTAACAGAACGTTAGCAGTGCTGACATCTCTATGTAGTATTGGGTCTGGTTTAAAGAGGTGGAGATAGTTGAGACCACAGGCTATATCTTGACTGATAGCTAAAACAGCATGATAGGGTAGAGGACCAGCTTCTAGCTCTTTGCGAAGACTAGTTGGCATTAGTTCTGAGAGGATGATAGGAGTACCCACTTGAGTGGCTCCTATGAACTGAAGGAGATTAGGATGACGTACTCGAGCAGCAATCTCCATTTCTCTTGTAAAAACTGATATGTTATATGGTGATAGGATAACTTCATGAAATACATTTGGCAGCTACTCTAAGGCCACGAAATTTGGCCACCTTGACTTCCCCAACCTCCTTTCCCAAAAACTTCATCAGTCATCTCAATCTCTTCCTTCCTCCTCACCCAGTGAGACTGTTCTTGTAACTGTTGAACTTGTTGTTGTAGAGTGGCATTAGCTTGATGTGTTTGTTGAAGAGCAGTAGTTGACTCTTGGAGTTGTTGACGAAGACGTTGTTCAATATTATCATGTTGTTGACGATAATCATCATGTTCTTGGTGAAGGTCATCACACTCTTGACGTAGTACTCTTTCACTCTCTTGACTATCTTGTAGCTGTTGTTGAAGTAACCTTTCTCTATTTCTGTACTCAAGTTCAAGATTAGCTTGAGTTTGTTGTTTCTCTTGAAGTTCTTGACGTAGTTGATGTAGTTGTCTTTCTTTTGTTTGAAGGTCCTCTTGATAAGCTCTTGTCATATGTATCTGCTGTTGTTTGGTATCTTGTAGCTCTTTGTTGGTAACTTCAAGTTGTTGCGTTAAATGTTGAATTTCTCTATCTTTCTCTTGTAATTCTTGACGTGATGAAGATGAAGGTTGAAGATGTGTAGGAGATTGGACAGTAAGTTGAGGTTGTCCATGTCTCTTCTCTGTTGTAGCTTAAGTTGATATTTTTCAGTAGATGTCAGGTTAGTTATTACATCTCCTACAGTCCACTGGTCATCGTTACAAGCTACAGTGAGAGATATAGTATGTTACAATAGTATTGAGTTATGAGACTAGTTTGTAATATAAACAGTTAATGTGTCAATACTCCTATATCATACTGTGATAATACTGATAATGTGTGTGTGTACTATATAACAAATACTATCATCAATAGACAATACTTACTAAGTTCTATCACTGTAGTATCATTGAGTTCACCATCAGGGTATCTAAGTCCTCCAAATTGTATTACCCATACAGTGGTAGTTGACACATTCCATAATGAGAGGGAGTGGCTCCATCTCTTAGTCACTGACTCTAGTATATTGAGCTATAAGATGGAATATAGTGTACTATATGACATTATAATAATGATGTTATGATATTACTACAAAACTAGTCATTATACATGTAATATCAGTGGATACATGTACTCTAGTAACAGACTATAACTTTGTATGAACTGGTAGAGTTGACATGTTACAATACTTTAAAACATGAACATAAGTACTTATGTACAGTCTTTAATAACTGAATTATAACTATAAACAAATCAGATATATCAATAGACTATACTATCATAAATGTTAACATACTATAGTGTCAGAACTACAGGTATAAAACCAGGTCATAAAAACAATAAATATTATTAATTAGAAATTTTCTATAGATGAGGGTTATTTTCAGAGGTCAAAGTTCAAATAGTCACACTTTATTATATCTCCTCATATTGTAGATCATAGACATTAACTCACTTTGTGTTAGTGTTAGGTCACATGATAACTAGCAACTAACCTTTGTCCATGTCTTTGTATCAATGTTAAATAACCAGCTGTCATATCTACCAATTCCACCTACTATCATCACATGTAGGTCACTGATAATAATGGTAGCATGATAACGTCTACTCTGAGGCCAATTCACTGATTTGTGAAGTGGTTTACTTATCTTCTCCCAGTGCTGGGTAGATAATAATCAAGTTAACATATTATACAATTAACATAGCAGTAATTAATACTGTATACTGGGAAATGTTTAAGAATATTCTTCATTTTATAGTTTATGTGGATTTTAATTTAGTTACAATATTTCCTTTAATAAACCTGGGACATCTATTTTAATATTGAACAACAATAGGGAATTTACTATTTGAGGTCACTATTTAAAATATAATTGTGAATTATTAAAGTTTCTAGAATTAGAAGTGATTCTGAATATTCCTGTAAAAATAGCTTTAAACTTGTGTATCAGTTAGTAAATGATAGATCAAGCATTAACAGAAATTTTAAACAAATATTACCTCATTGTGAACTCATTTGTTTAAGGACTTTATCAAAAATACAGTATTTCCTGACTGAATAAACATTTTTAAAAAATAAAATTATCTTTTTTTGTGTTTTTTACTTAACAGAACAACTTAATATTAATTAATATAATATTATACATATTATTATTATATATATAATATTAATATTAATAATCAACTATAAATTATCAATAGACAATTTTGTTAAGAAGTCATTGTATCATTTATTCAAGCTCATTATCAATTTCACTGATATACAAAAAGGGAGGCTACTATTCAAGAGTGACATTTAGTCAATGAAATATGATATCACTATATAGTTGACTAAAGGAATGTTTCAGTTATCAATATAACCTCTAAGTTGATTAAAAGAAATATTAACAAACAATAAATCACTTGTTTATTAATAAAAAAGTTCCTAATAATAATATAAAGACATTATATACTATAAATTTTGTTCATTTAATAATATCAAACTTTAAACTTGATTAATCCACAATATTATACAGTAACTAAATACTTTAACTTAATACATATTGTACTCACCACTGCAGTATTTGTACACTGAGCAATATACACAGTGTTAATATCACCATTAGAGGTATCACCACCAAATAACAGAGCTCTGTTATTAGGTAGTGATGTAAGTGTGAAGTTACTACAAGGAGGTGGATATTCTCCAGTAATTTCTGGTATTATCCACTGACCTGAAATACAAACAGTTATAAAATTGTACTTGATATATATTTTGTATTAATAACATGATATATTGATCTTTTACCACTGGATAACTGATAATAGTGGTGTTCATTAGTACGAACATTACCACCAACTGTTCCCTTATCACTATACTGAGCACCAGGTTGTGGAGAGGTAGGATGTGGACCAATACCACCAACTATCAGTAGATAATCCACTTTATTAAATGTAAGTGATATCATCCCACAGTGTGACTTCATCATTGGACCCATACTTGGATTAGTTGGGAACAGTTCATTCCATGTAAGTGAATCTGTTATTAATGAGTTGACACTATTGTAATGACACTGGTCATGATTACAATAGCCTCCAAAATAGTAGATCCTGTTACTGATAACAGTGGAGGCATAGTCCAAGACATCCAGTGGAGGTTTTCCATTAGTAGATCGTTGTTCCCATCTACCAGTTGGTAAGTGAAATACCTCAATAACAGAGGTCATCTTACGTTGACTTCATTATCATGTACTATAGGGAGACCATTCATATCACCACCCCACATGTAGAGGTAGTCACCCACTATATGTGTGGAGTTACCATACCTCTTAGTAGGTACATAATAATCTGTAGAACATGACACACACACACATAACAATAGATAACTATTATAATAATGTAGTCAAACCTGATCTAGACGTAGCCAGCTTTTCTTTCAAAATAGACACGCCCTTAATAATGAGCTCTCAGTTATTATGAGAGTCCTAGCCATTCCAATTTTGTTATAAACAAAGTCAAAAAACTACTAAATATAAAACTTATATCATTGCTTAATTTTTATTCAGAATTGGTTAAAAATCCGTAAATAGTAAATTTAGCCAGTTCTTAATTTAACTAGTACTTAATAAACAATAAATAACTTTAGAAGTATAAAGTAACTCATGTTTTTACGATTTGTTTTGTTATTCCCCATGAACAAAGACAAGATATATCATCGTCTTTATAAGAGTGTCTACCTCCTAGCTCTCACACCATAACTACCTCTCCAGTATCAGAACAACATAAACAGTCTCCATCACGAGAAAGAACTAGATTAGTTATATTGACAAAGACCATTTGAATTATTGTAGCATAATATTTTTTTCTGAAATATAGAATCTCAGTGTTCTAAATACATTAGTAAAATAAAGAGAATTAGAGTTTATAAGTAATACCTATTATTAGAATCATATGAAATAGAATTTGTCAGAAATTGTTGCTATCATAACTCTATGGTTAATGGTTATGTTAAAAGAAAACCTTCAAAACATATCAACTAAACCATCAGTAGTCTACTAGTGGCTTTGATAATTTCATAAGAATTCTAGTAACCACAAATTAAGTTACTGCAATTATGACATCATTTGTGTGGTCTAATTTTGTAACTATAATATTAGATATATAGTGAATGGGTTTGTCCTTGTAAGTCCACAATAAATGGTGTTAGTCAGTCACTATATATCAATCATTTACTTGTATATTTTTTAAGAAGTACATTAGTACCACTACAGTAGTAATGTCAAAAGTGTCATCAGAAGTTATGGGAAGAGCTAACTACACAATACTGAAGTATGATTAGCAGATATTAGAAACGATAGTGACAACTGATATACATATTCTATTATACAAATATTATGTTAAAATTATAAGACTAGACACTCCATTATTTGTAAAGAAAAAAAGGGAGTGGTTCATGAGACATAATAATTAAAGTTCATCTAACATTTGTTCCCATACTAACTAATGTGCATTATTTTCATTAAGAATAGTTATTTGAAATGAACTGGTAATTACTGTATTATTTTTAAATATAATTGGTGGATACTTTTCTTGAATATTCTCATAATTTTTGCAAAATTGCTTTCTTCAAAAAAGATTTAGACAAGCTATCCCAGACATGATAGAGAACAATACAACAGAATACTACAAATACTATCATCACTAATATAAAACAATACTTAACACTTGCCTTTACTTTGATGTTTTGTAGATTTGTGCATTCAAATAAGCCATGAACTTGAGATTCAGATAAAAGGACATCTCTATACAAGCCAAAGGTAAATGTCGATATAGTCCTCTCAAAAGGAAGTACATTGATAAAAT
Organism: Gigantopelta aegis; assembly: GCF_016097555.1. Lineage (NCBI taxonomy): Eukaryota > Metazoa > Mollusca > Gastropoda > Neomphalida > Peltospiridae > Gigantopelta > Gigantopelta aegis. Next base: position 12,026 of record NW_024533171.1, read on the forward strand.
AAGAAATAAAGGAGATGTTAACACATCCAAACTTATAGTAACCTCGGTATCTAGAGACATAACCAGTGCTAACACAACATGAACAAGTAGTAAAAACCAACCAAAAATTGACTGTGGTCTTATATAAACTCCATATGTATCAAAGAAGGGTCTCATATACTTTTGGAAGCAACACATGTCTTTCAAATAATGATATAGTAAGGAGGTAGAAGGTGTATGGAACAATCAGTAAAATGAGTACAACCAGTGAGAACAGGAACAATCGTAAATAACAATAACTTCCTACATATTGGACGTTAGCATCAATGTACCACCTCAATAATGTCAAATTATTATTACCATTACACTGAATATTGACAAATAAAGGGCTTGGAAGACAGTAAGTATCAGTTTGGTATAAGAGAGAAAGATCATAGTGGCTAGTACTGGAACTGCATGTGAAACTAATTCAGTGACCCAAGCCATGAATTAAATAATTAAATTAAATAAAATTAAATTAATTAAAGAAATGACCCAACATCATTAATAACGAAATTACTTGAATTTTGGAAGTCAGCTATATAGCTCCCTGTTAAGTAGAGTAATTTATTGTGTTTTGAAAGGTTTTCAAAGCGTGACAAAAATTAAAAAGGCTCATCATTAATTTATATATACATGTATCAGTAAAAGAAAAGGAATTATTAGAGCATTTTATAAAATGTAATGCAACATTTTGAGAGCAGTAGTACTACTGTCACTTAACAATGACTATGTACTTAACTCCTTAAAAAAATTCAAGTGATTTTGTAATGTAAACCAATTTTTAAGTTTTGCCTGCATATTGGGCGTGGCTTTAATCCTTACAGGTGTGGTTATAGCATGCAACCCTACAGTTGCCATGTGTGCATTTTTTCCAACCTTCCATTAGTGAAAATTTGGTCTTTTTAAGGAAGAACATTCCTGACATCCAATGTTTTTTTTGTTTTTGTTATAGAAATAAAAAGGAAAGAATAAAAATGGAAGGATTAAGATATGATGTAAATTAATGTAAATAGTAATGTTTGCTGATAACTTACACTTTAGACTTTGAAAACAACGGCTTCTTTCAAACAACTGTCGTCAAGACAGTCTTTTAAAGATTTAGTCACAGAATAAAAATAAAAATAAAATAAGATTTTTTTTACATACTTTGTTTGTCGTGACCATGAATTATATTACTGTCTTCTTCTAGCTCAGAATTTGCTTTATCAAGTTTAAGTTTCTTAGCATCTGGTTCTTCAATCATCCCAAACTGTTTATAACTTTCGCGTTCCTTAGCATGTATACGGAACACATTTTTTTCTTCGTTATTATTTTCATAATTTCATAATGTTTCCGTATACTTTCGGAAAAGCAAACGGTTGTGGCAATTTACAAAAGATGATATCTGCAATAAAACGTTGTACACCCATTCCTCCTTTTGAGTCTGTAGGCTCCTGTTAATATTCACTAATGAATGTAATACTGCAATGCTAATTAATACATAGCCACACTTTTTTATGATAACATATATATTATGTAGAGTAGAGTATGAGGTGACCAGTACACTAGTTTGTAACTGTAATGTCAACTGATATGTCACTAGATAGTATTTGTACTTATAACAGTATAAGAGTTAGTTATAATGTAAAATGTACCTTTATAATTAATACTAAATAACAAAAATAACAATAGCAATATTATGTTTAGTAGTATGTAACAACACGCTTCCATGATGTTATAATTTACATTGCAAACTGCTAATGCTGTTAACTACATATCAAAAATAAGTTGCATAAATCAAACAAAATCAGTTTTATGAGTAGAATTCAAACAATTGTATTATATGTTAGCATTAGTCATCTTCATCATCCAGTAGTGATTCTCGTCTCATTACTACTGATACCACAGTCACTGAACTAGTTTCACATATTAAAGCAGGGGATCCAGGACACATTAAAGGAACTTCTGCATCTTCAGTTATTATAGGATCTGGTGGAGGCTTCTTAAATACACTCCTAATTTTTGCAAATGGTCGTTTAAAACAAGATTTAGACAGATGATCCAAACATGATAGAAGATAATACCACAGAATACTATAAATGATACTGATACTAAAGCAACACTTAACACTTGCCTTGAATTTGATGTTTTGTAGGTTTGTGCATTCACATAAGCTATAATCATGAGATTAAGAAAAAAGACATCTCTAGACAAGCCAATAGTAAATGTCGATATATTCCTGTCAAAAGGAAGTACATTGATATAATAACAAATAAGAGAGATGTTAACACATCCAACTTATAGTAGTCTCAGTATCTAGAGACACAACTAGTGCTAAGACAACACGAACTAGTAGTAAAAATCCAGTCCAAAAACGACACTTGTCCTTATATGGACCTCCATATGCATCAAAGAAAGCCTTCATATACTTTTGGCAGTAACACATGTATTTTGATAAAGGTCCTTCAAATAATGGTATAGTAAGAAGGTAGAAGGTGTATGGAATAATAAGTAAAATGAGTACAGCTAGTGAGAACAGGAACAATGGTAGATGACAATAACCTCCTACATATTGGACATTAGCATCAATATACCACCTCAATAATGTCACATTATTATTACCATTACACTGAATATTGATGAAATAAAGGGCTTGGAAGACAGTACGTATCAGTTTGGTATAAGAGAGAAGGATCATAGTGGCTAGTACTGGAACTGCATGTGAAACCCACAAGTCGAACAATTTTGCTGGAATATTGTGATGATATTACAAGAAATATTAGTAAAAACCAAACATAGCCTGGAAAGATAAACTGTAGCCATGCCTTACTGCAAGAATCCATACCATCAAAGAAACAAGTCTCAATACCCAGATCAAGATTGAGCCAGGAAATAAATTGACTAAGAACATTCACAGAACCATTGGGAAAGAAGATGGGTTCATATATTTTGACAACATTAGCATAGAATATAAGTCCATTGATTGTACCCACAGACACAGTTAAGTTCAAAGTAATGATAAAAGCTACCAGTGCTATAACCAGCTAAAGCAAATGGAATGATAAGAGCTATGTAGTTATTAGTACATTGTCCACATCGATTGGAACCTAACATGAGACTAAGGCCATCACTACATTGTCCACAGAGTATGCCAGATCGATTGTAAAGACATTGTGGATCAGGAAAGTTCATTTTAAAATAAATATTTCCATCATTGCAGTAATCAAAGGGGCAGTGTGATAAACAATAAGACAGTCTGAATCATTTTTATAACCAATCCACACATCACCATCTCTAGTTATAATTTGAGTGTTAATATCACAAGTTATTGAAGATGTATTTAATTCAGCTCTACAACTGCAAGCATCATTTAGTAATGGAAACCCAATTGGACAGGACTCAATGCTAACTTCAATAACTTTAGCATACTCATCAGGTGAAAGTCCACTGAGTAAGTCTTCAAGTGTTACAATGATATACGATGTGTTCAATGAAGGGTTTGCTGTTATCTTGAAGGTTACATTTGTACAAGTTGCATTTAGTCTAGTATTCTCTGTTTGTACAGTAGATGATGAATTATCAAATGTTGTCAATTTGATCATACCTTTTGTTAAGCCATCTTTATTACCAACAGTAGCTAGTGATATATTGACATTAATTCCAGGTATTGCAGTTATATTGAAGTTTTGCAATAGAGCAATTTTGTATGTTTGATTCACAAAAACACACTTGGATAGGATTTGATGACACTTTTGATAGACCTGTTTGTTGAGGGTAATGAAATTGGTGATCAAAGTCAAAGTTCATGCATTTAATGATTTCACCTCCGTACAATACATCACCAGATATATTAGCTGTATTATTGACAAAATATAACATTGCCTTAGAACCATTATTATAATAAGAAAGATTAATAAAGGTACAAAATTTTACGTCAAAGCTATTAACAACTTGTGACACAAAGATTCCTCCACCTGACTCACTAGCAGATTATTGACAAATGATATGTTTGTCTTCTCCTTTAGTAATAATTGGGAGAATCCATATAAAGCAATACCTCCACCATAAATGCCAGAATTGTTTACAAATGTACTATGTCCATCAAACATTATTGGACTATTGATACTCACTAAACCAGTTGTGTTATGATTACTAATATCAATTTGATCAAAAATAACATTTTCAATGTTCATAATCGACACACTAGATTGATATTTATTAAGCTTCTTTGATACTTTATTGAAACGAAATGAAGCATTTTGTAAAAAAAATCCTAAACTTTGAAGTAGATTGCAAGGCAATAATGAACAGTCCTGATCCATAGTATGCAGTATGTTATAAATATTGCAGGTACTAAATTCAATATTACCACTTCCATTATATAAATAACTGTACACTCCTCCTCCATACTGAGCAATATTGTTGTATACTGTGGTATTGCTAAACTCAATACTACCATTTCCATTTTGGAAAGAAATGTAAACTCCTCCTCCATATGGAGCAGTATTGTTGTATATAATGCAAACTAAAACTCAATAATTCCATTTTCCATTTTCTAAAAAAATAGACACTCCTCCTCCCCAATTAGCAGCAATATTGTTGTATATAGTGCAATTGGTAAACTTAATACTACCACTTCCTATTGAAAAATGAGGATTCCTCCTACAGTTGACCATTATTATTTGAAAAACAACTTTTTCCATAATTACCTCAACATTAATTTCATTATCAACATGATACACCAACGTCATGCCACTTCCTAATGCCAATGTAAAATTTGATTTCACAATATTAATTCTGGAGAGTCTTTTAGCCCTGCTCACTATAATACCAATTACCACATTGGCTACATTATTAATAAATTAAGGGATTTCTATTATTAGCAAATGTGGAATTAGTGATTAACACATCAAAAGCATTGTCAAGAATAAGTCCATTACCAGAAACCATTCTGGACTGATAACCATTCCAATGTGACATTATTGGTGTCAGCAAAGACTAAGCTATCAATATCACTTGAATTTAAATTAAATCACTAGTTTGCTATTGTTAACGATTTCAATACAACATCTGTGCTAAAAGTAAATTGTATATAACTACTGTTGTAACCATTTAACCTTATTATTGAGGTAGATTGCATAACTGTCTCATGGAAGCCTTGTTCTATATGACCCAGTCCCTGTAGAGTTTATTACTTACACCACTGATCTCCAATGTATCTTGTAGAATATGAGTTCCCTCTAGGAAGTAAAAGATTGCATCATCAGTGAAGTATGATGAATAATTATCAGTATAGTAGGAGAGGTTGTGACAAGTAGGTGAGTATGAGGACAGATTCTCCATTAGGAGCTGCAGAGACATAATACTCAGAAGCAGTAACATATCCACTGTAGATATACAGTATAACTGATGTTATATAATAGATATGACACCAGCTCATGATGACTGCAGACTTGACAGTGAAAGATTAGATGAACAATAGAGAGTTAATGTCAAAATGATGAACAAGCAAGATAAATAATTTGTATACTGCGGCCTTTTATAAGATAAGAAATACTGTAAGCTCACATCACCATACTTGTAAATATCATAGTAATTCATATCCTTTGGTATAAACTGGAGAATATAACTTACAAGGTGTTAGTAATCATAACTCTGTGGTTATTGGTTATGTTTGAAGAAAACCTTCAAAGCTTATCTATTAGTAGTTGTGATAATTTTTATAAGAATTCTAGTAACCACAAATTAAGCTACTGCAACTATGACGTTATTTGTGTGATCTAGTAATTTTGACTTTATACTTATATTAGTTATATAGTGAAAGGTGCTTATCTTCAAAAGTCCACAATAAAATGGTGTTAGTCAGTCACTATATCTCAATCATTTACTATTATATTTTTAAGAGATACATTAGTAGCACTACCAGTAGTAGAGATTAGTGTCATCAGAAGTTATGGGAAAGGTTAACTACACAATACAGAAGTAACCTGATGTGATCAGTAGATATTAAATACAATAACAATAGGTCATATATTTTTACATTGCATACATACATATTATGTTAGAATTATAAGACAGGACGCTCACTTATTTTTGTAAAAAGAAAAGTTACTGGTTTATGAGACCTAAGAATTAAAGTTCATGTAACACTGTTGCCATGGTAACTAACATGTCATATATTTTCTTTAAGAACAGATGTGTTTGAAATGAACTGGTTGTAGTGATCTAGTACACCTTCAAATATAAACAACTGATTGATAAATGAAAGTACTGACGACACAATAATAAGTTACAGAAACACATGTACACACGTTTATATGTGGAAATCCATAGAATATTCTAGAAGTTCTACATGTGGTTTCACACCCACAAAACCATAACATATTAGCATAATTATATTAGCATGAAAAGAATATTAAGTTAAGATTATCAAGAGATACCACACTCCTCCCCCTTTAAGTGTAACGTGAGGGTGAATATCTGTCAACTGGTGGACGAGACCGGGTGGAATGTCGGATAGGAGCTGTTCCATCAGTGAGGGAATAGGACATCCGAGGATTACAGGCGTTTTGGAAATTACCGGAGAAAACCATCTTATCCAACCCACTCATCATCCACGTATGAGGGTAATTGGGTGTCTGACTTGTTTCATTTGCATATTGTCTTCTCAGTTTGGTCTACATGTCTTCGTAAGAGTAATCCTTCATCTGTTTCAATCTGGTATGGCACAGGTCCTGTAACTTTAACTATCCTCCCTGTAATCCATTTCGGTCCATGGAAATTCTTGGCATATACCTTTTCTCCAACTTCAAATTGTCTTGGTGCTCTTCCTGGAATACTTTTCTCCTGCTTGTCATTCATTCTCACAGCTGTATCCGGGTGAAGTAGATCCAAATGAGTCCTCAACCTCCTCCCCATCAAAAGTTGAGCTGGAGAGAGTCCTGTTGTTGTCTGAGGGGTAATACGATATTTAAATAAAACTTACTGAGTCTCACTTCCATTGGGCCATCTAACTTTGTTACTGCATTCTTGAATGTCTGTACTGCTCTCTCAGCTAGTCCATTGGACGATGGGTGGTATGGCGATGTGAGGACTTGTTTTATTCCATGGCCGCTAAAAATTGCTGGAACTCTACACTAGTAAAGCCGGAACCATTATCTGACACAATTTGCTCCGGGAGACCAAATGTAGCAAAGATGTCTCGTAATTTGGCAATAGTCGATGCAGCTGATGTTTAGTTAGTTTAAGTTTCTTAGCAAATCTGGTTCTTCAATCATCCAAACTGTTTTATAACTTTCACGTTCCTTAGTATGTATACGGAACACATTTTTTTCTTCGTTATTATTTTCATAATTTCATAATGTTTCCGTATACTTCCGGAAAACCAAACGGTTGTGGCAATTTACAAAGGTGATATCTGCAATAAAAAGTTGTACACTCATTCCTCCTTTTGAGTCTGTAGGCTCCTGTTAATATTCATTAATGAAAGTAATACTGCAATGCTAATTAATACATAGCCACACTTTTTATGATAACATATATATTATGTAGAGTAGAGTATAAGGTGACCAGTACACTAGTTTTGTAACTGTAATGTCAACTGATATGTCACTAGATAGTACTTGTACTTATAACAGTATAAGAGTTAGTTATAATGTAAAATGTACCTTTATAATTAATACTAAATAACAAAAATAACAATAGCAATATCATGTTTAGTAGTATGTAACAACACACTTCCATGATGTTATAATTTACATTACAAACTGCTAATACTGTTAACTACATATCAAAAATAAGGTTGCATAAATCAAACAAAATCAGTTTTATGAGTAGAATTCAAACAATTGTATTATATATTAGCATTAGTCATCTTCATCATCCAGTAGTGATTCTTGTCTCATTACTACTGATACTACAGTCACTGAACTAGTTTCACATATTAAAGTAGGGGATCTAGGATTCATTAAAGGAACTTCTGCATCTACATTAATATTATATTTCAAAATCAAATGGAAAGTTTATTTATTAATCATATCATTATATTGAATGTGTCTTGTACTTGTTGTGATAAGCCTTCACTAGGTGAGTACATAAGAAGTCACCTTTTACACTTTAAAAAATATGATGGTAGCTTGGATTACATGACTGCTAAATCAATTTGATCTATTCCCGAATGTTATTTTTTATTCGTCTATACATAATATGAATAACAAAATCATTATTAGTTCTAAATGTTGATTCCATAAACGGTCCTTAATATTGTCATATTACATTAGCAATGAAAGCTGTGTAATGTTGATATTTTTTACATCAAAGAAAGCTTGACTCAGGCAACTTGTATAACCATATATTGGTAAAAGAAATGTTGTTTTCATCATCAAGCAGAGGTTCACGTAACTCTGGTACTAATGAATATGTCATATCAGCTGATGATGATATCGGCTGGAGATCTATTTTGTTATCTTCATTGGTTAGAATACTAGATTGTCTTTTAAACATCTTTCTGATGTGGTCTTGTAAATATGACTTTATAAATCGATCCCACATGTGATAGAACAAAATACAACAGAAAACTACAAAAGCTAGTGATACCAAAATTTTGGTTGATAGTTCTACTTTTGAATTAGTAAAGGTTTGTTTATTTATAGAAGACTATAAAATAAGGTTAAGAATAAAGAAAATCTCCAGACAGACCAAGGGAAGCTTTTGATATATTCCCCTCAAAGGAAAATACATAAAGATAATAACAACTAAAATAGATGTTAACATATCCAAGCTAACAGCAATATCAATATCTAGGGATACAACCAGTGCTAAGACAACACGAACTAATAGTAAAAATCCAGTCCAAAAACGACACTTGTCCTTATATGGACCTCCATATGCATCAGAGAAAGGCTTCATATATGTTGACAACTTTTGGCAGCAGAACATGTGGTTTGATAAAGGTCCTTCAAATAATGGTATAGTAAGAAGGTAGAAAGTGTATGGAACAATTAGTAAAATGAGTACAGCCAGTGAGAACAGGAACAATGGTAGATGACAACCTTTCAGATATTCTACTGTAGCATCAATATACCACCTTAGTAAGTAGAATTTGAAAAATCTTTTATCAATACACTGAATATTAATGTGATGAATGACCTGTGGAAGACAGTGCGTATCAGTTTTTGTGTATGAGAGTAGTATCATAGTTGCTAAAACTGGAATTGCTTGTCTTCCTACAAGTCGAACCACTTTACTGGAATATCGTGATAATATTATGATAAATATTAGTAGAAAACCAAACATAGCCTGGAAAGAAAAACTGCAACCATACTTTACTACATGAACCCATACCATTAATAAAACAAGTCTCAATACCCAAATCTAGATTAACCCAGGAAATAAAAAGACTAAAAAAATTTACAGGTCCATTAGGAAAAAAAATGTGCTCATATATTTTGACAACATTAGCATAGAATATAAGTCCATTGATTGTACCCACAGACACAGTTAAGTTTAAAGCTATGATGACAGCTACCAGTGCTATACCAGCTAAAACAAATGGAATGATAAGAGCTATGTAGTTATTAGTACATTTTCCACATTGATTGGAACCTAACATGAGACTAAGTCCTTCAAGACATTACCCACAAAGTAGTCCAGATCGATTGTTAAGACATTGTTCCTCTGTCATGTTAAATGTAAAACTAACGTTTATTGTCACTACAATAATCAAAGGGGCAACTTGCATGAACAATAAGACAATCATTGTCATTATTATAACCAATCCACATTTCACCATGTCTAGTTATAGTTTGAGTATTGACATCACATGTTATTGTTGGTGTTTTCTCTAATTCAGATATACAAGCACAAGCATTATTTGTAATATCTAATGGAAAAGCAATTGGACAGGACTGAAAAGTAACTTCAATAACTTTTACTAAAGGATCATATAAAGGTAAAAATGACTTCTCGAGTGTTACATAGACTTGTGCAATATTCGTTGAACTATTTGCTGTTGCACTAAAGGTAACATCAGTACAATTTGAATTTAGTCTAGTGTTGAGAGTTTGTACTTTGAATGAACTATCCAAGCCTGTCAGTTTTATCACACCTTGGTTAAACCACTCTTTGAGCCAACAGTAGCTAGTGATATATTGACATTAATACCAGGCATTGCAGTTATATTGATGTTAGTAACAGAGCAATTAGGTATATTTTTGTTCACAAAAGCATACTTCAATGGGATCTGATGACACTACTGATAGTCCTGTCTGTTGGGAGTAACTAAAATGTTGAGAAATTCGTGTCCATTTATACAATAATCCACATTACCACCATATAGGACATCACCTGATATTTTTGGCTTTATTATTAAGAAAATATAATTTTTGCAGTAGTGTCGTACTCATGTTCAAGTTGAAAAAAAACAAAAAGTGGGAAAATCACGAGCTATGAATGTTTCTGATACAAAGATTCCTCCACCTGATTCACTAGCATAATTATTGACAAATGATATGTTTTGTTTGTTCTTTTAGTATTAAATGAGATGAATCATATAAAGCCATACCACCACCTAAAGTCCCTGAATTGTTTACAAACTTTGCATTTTTATGAAATGTTAACTGACTATTATAACTCAATAAACCAGTAGTGTCATGATTACTAACATCAATTTGTTCAAATATAACATTTTCAATATATACTAATAATAAAGCTGATTGTAATGTATCAACCTTTTTGGGTACTTTATTGGAATTAAATGAAATGTCTGCAAACTTAAAAGTTAGCAGTACAGAAGGAAATCCATACAGTACCATACCTGATCCATAGTATGCTGTATTGTTGTATATAGTACAATTTTTAAATTCAATATTACCAGCAGTGGCTAACAAAGCAATTGCTACACCTCCTCCAAAATCTTGAGCAAAATTGTGTGCAAAAATACAATTTTCAACAATAATCTCAGATTCATTGCTGGGTGTGTATACCTGTAGCAAAGTCATACCTGCTCCAGAAGTACATTCATAGTTATCTGTGCTAAATATCAATGCTTTGCCATAAGTACTAATAGTGTTGTTCATTACTAAAGAATAGAGACCAGTGTTGTTAGCAAAGAATAAGAAGTTTTGCCCCAACGTTAGCAATGTTATTGTAGAACACAACACTTTCAATTATAAACTGTATCTTGTACGATCGTGTAGACAATAAATATATACTCAGCCCTCCACTACATTGAATGATATAGTAGCCTTTCCTCCTGGTACAACTTTTACGATTTAATCCAAATGTGAAATTTGATTGTATAATAGAAACATTGTACTGTGTTTTATTAGTGGGTTGGTTATAATACAGTATAAATGCATTACCACCTAAACAATCAGTACATGTCTTAAGAGGGTTGATTTTTTGCAAATGAGGAATTGGCAATTAATACATCAAAAAACATTTGCAAGAACAAGGCCAAAACCCGAACCATTCTGGACTGATACCTGTTCTAGTCTGACAATATTGATGTCCACAAAGAGCAAGCTAATATTTATTTGTAATAAACTGTCAAACACTCCACAGTTTGCTATTGTTAATGATTTTAATACAACATCTCTGCTACTACTAAATTTTAACCTGTGTTGTTGTTGTTACTGCACATTATAACTGAAGTAGATTGCAGAACTTTCTCGTGAAAACTTTGCTCTATATGACCCAATCCCAGTAGTGTTATATTACTTACATTGCTGATCTTCAATGTACCATGTAGAGTGTGAGTTCCCTCTTGAAAGTAGAAGATTGTATCATCAGTGAAGTAAGATTTATAATTAGTAGTATAGTAGGAAAGATTGTGACACGGTGCATTAGTAGAAGGACAAGGCGCTCCTGCAGAGACATAATACTCAGAAGCAGTAACACACGTACTGTAGATATACAGTATAACTGATGTTATATAATAGATATGACACCAGTTCATGATGGCGATATTTTTGTGATCTTAAGGTGCATACAACGAAAAGTAAGTACTTTGGAAATAAAATCAAAATAGTAATGATACATACCTTACTTGTGATAAGAGATAGACACTAGTAGCCAGGGTCACTGAGAAGCTCTTAAGATACAAGCGCACAAACAGTAAATCATACAAGTTCATGTGATAGTTATGATAGTACATTATATAATAATAATAATCTATGTACCACGATAAGTAATTTCTATTTGTTAGCCTCATGCATAACGCCCACTCGCTTAGCGCAATATGAATTGCGTGTTTAAAATGTTTAAAATATGTGTCAGTAAAAATGAAAGCTCGCTGACTAAGTCATTAACTCGTAATAATATACTGAAGTAGCCATTTATAATGGAAATGAGTACTTTAGTCAACATCTGCTAAGAATAACTCTTAATGACTCCAAACTAATTTTCATTGGATATAGCTACTTACAAAACTCAGTAGTTGTTTCATAGAATTATCCAAAATGTACAGGTTTACCTCTTAATAACAATGAAGACTGTTATCGTCTCACTACATGATAGTGATTTCTTAACTAACAGGCACTTTGCCATATTTAACTCTATAGAACATATCAAACACATTATGCAAGAACAACTATATATATTAGCCAATGATGATACATGTTGAAGTAACTAGTATTAATGATGTCATTGTCATAACTATCACTTCAAATATAGTATCTCTTAGGATACAGACTATAGGGTAGTCATCTTTTCAATGTGGTCAATGTGTTCCACTGTATGCAGTACTATTATTTCTGAGGTCATTGATTGAAGTGTATGAGCTGTTGATTCGGTAAGTATAATAGTATGCAGTAATTGTTTATACTACAGTAGCTAGATATGTATGCAATCTAAGTAACAATGAATTGATAAAAGCAATATATCTAGATCTGTTTCTATTTTAGTCAAACTCTTAATAATAAAACACTTTTATTGATAAAATAATTGAATGAAAAGTAATAATCATTCAATGTTAGTACGTATTGAAACCAAAGTATTTTATAAAACAAGTTGAGCAAAGTCAAAGCTGTAATGGATGAGATTGAGATTGACTGTATAGACTTGACTGTGGATGTGAGTAATTGCTATTATGTGAAGAATGCTTCACTGAAATAGTGTGACCTTGTTTGCAATAATAGTCTCTCTCGATATTCCTCAAATGTTTTAAAGTCCAGTATGTATGTTATTGTAATGTAATAATTTATATTTTTAACTTTTAGATGACTCTCTATATATGTAATTTGGCAGTTGTGTAATAAGTACATCTGTACGTGTTGATTATTGTTTATGTAATTAAGTTAGGTGTTTTTAATGAGTTTTTGAGTTTTTGGGCACCTTTTTTGGAACTTCATCATCTGGCAAAAAAGTAACAATCTCTTCATTAATGATATTCCTTTCAGTAGAATTCAGTTAAACAGCCAGTGATAATGGTTGTGGTGACACATCAAGTGGACTAGAGGAACTGGTATGAGAATCTTTTGCTTTAAGCCATCTTCCTTGATGAAAGTATATGTGGTAATGCTCTTTAAATGTCTTAGAAGACAAGAGATTTTTGCAATGATTGCAATAAATGCAATCACTCATAACAGGTTTTTCTCCCTTGTTTTTTCCAGCCATATTCTATGGTACAGCCAGTTTATTAATAATAGTTAAAAAGTGATAGACTATTAGTTATTTTTGGCAGGATAGTTGTTGCTTTACACAGACTTGTTGTAACTGCTCAATGACAGGTTCTGATTTTTGGTTACCATCACCACATGATACTAGTTCTAGTGATTCAAGGTAAATGACTCTCTCTCTCTCTCTCTCAGTATCTGAGTACAAGTGCCTCTTCTACTCTCCTTTCATCTTCTCATATTTTTTTTTCCAGATCTTCACCATCTTATCCTGGTCTAATCCATATTACATCACACCCATTGTAAGTAATGCACATCAACAAGTCAGAAATGTTTACAGAATTAACACTATCGATCCAGTAACAATGGCTACTCTGATATATTTGAACACTTTGATTTGGTTAACTACAATATAGTACTATATTACTCCAATAATTATATTCTCATTTTATATTATATAGTTTCTATTGAGGTGTATTATCCAATAAAACTAAGTACAATAGTTTGTTATTTTTATTTCAATCTTTTCTTTTTTTTAGTTCAATTCCTGCTCCACCCCCACGATGTTGTCAATGTCCCAGTTATGTTGATGTCTTTACTAGTCATTCCACTCATCCAACTCAACCTCCTTATTCCTGTACTATTACCAGTAATCATATATTGTGTTTATGTTGTCTACAACCAATGCCTGATAGACGATCTGATAGTGACGTCACTATACCACCTCAAAAATGTATATATGACCATAACATATATAGAACTACCTTAAGCAGTTGAAATTATTATTGTTGATAACTTGTAAAAGGTAGTTAGAACAAGTGTCATCAATATAGAGGTTGTATAATATGCTAAAGTATTAGCATGGGACTAGAACAAGTGTCCTCAATATAGAGGTTGTATAATACACTAAAGTATTAGTATGGGACTAGAACACGTGTCCTCAATATAGAGGTTGTATAATACACTTAAATAATAGTATGGGACTAGCACAAGTATTCTAATATAGAGGGTGTCTACTCTCATTCTGTAGTTAAAGTCAGACCTGATGAAGATATTGGGAATGTCTATATACATGTACCTTAAATGTGAAGCTTCTTTAAAAAAAATAATAAGCTTATAACTTTTAGAAGACAGTTAGTATTCATAAGTACACGTAACTGGAGGAATTAACCCCTTTAATTAATGTGAAGTTTGATGTCTTAATTTTTACTTTAAAATATACAAGTACATATATAATAGTGGCATTGTTTCATTGTTACAATTTTAATGAATATTGTAGTACCTTCCTTCTTCACTTCCTTTTTCACTTTGTAAGTGATGTATATAATAAAGCTTATTGTCACATGTACTGAGGTTGTAGAAAACTAGGATGTAGAGATTGTCTTAATTTATTTAAAGGTATAGTTTGATTGCTTAATTAAAGAGGATACATTATAATTATTAATTAATGTCTACATTAGATATTGATTTTGATGAAACTATATTAGGTAATTTAATTTGCGACAATGTTTATGAATCAAGAGTTTTAAAAGTACATATAATGTTTTTTTTTTATGTATTGTATTTAGACATATTGTTAGGATTATATGAGACTAAAGAGTATATCATTGAAGGATTTGTTAGAATCTTGTTTGGAGAAATTAGATGATGGAACATATCAAGCACCTGGTAAGTAAAAATTACATTTTTTATTATATGTGTGAAGTTTGCTTACAGTAGTATTATTATAGTATATGTAGTTCATAATGATTGTTCTTTTCTCCTAGACACAAGGACTATTAGAATATCTTCCTCAACTCGTACTTGTTATGAGTGTGCTTTTAAAAACTTTAAAGAGTTAGCTTACCAATTTAGACAGGACATTTCAAGTGATGACTTACCTGGTAAATGGGTAATTGTAGAATGTACATATACATTATATTAACTATTTATTAACTATAATTGTATTAACTATTTATTAACTATTTATTAACTATTTATTAACTTGGTAGCATGTACAAGTATGACATTTTACTCTCTTATAATTTTTAGATGAAGTTACTAACAAATCAAATTGTCATTGGGATAGGAATTGTCACACACAAAAACATAACTATAGTCATGCTGAGTAAGGAATTTTATTATATTTGGTATATCATCATTTTTGTTTTAGGAAATACAATCATATATGTGTTAACAAAGTTATAATAAGAACCTCAAACTTCTGTGCTCCATTGCCGAGCAGTTATATCTAATAAAGAGGAAAAAACCTTAATCAATATACATAAATGCACTTTTCAAACAGTTTTAAAAAAAAGAATGATATAGGCAGATGTAAACAAGTAATGAGTCCTTGCCTGTTAACAGTATTATGAATAATTAATTAGTAATGTCTGGTGGGTGGAGCTAATTATTGATGTAGCTTGTTCTAATAAATAGGTTAAAACTTTATTGAATATGTTCAAGTTTATTTAATTTATTCACTGACCTAGATCTTGTCCATTCAAAAATAAAACGGTATAGTAACCATGAGTGGCAGGAAATTATTGCTATCACATGTAGTTCTATCTTAGTCTCTCAAGGGGATGACCCCACAAGACTAGTTCTGCAAAGCAGAATACATCTGTAGCAACTACTGGTAATGCTGGTGGTTTTCAGAAACTGATATACAGGTATAGTTATATTGGTGTCTTTGTCGCTATTTTAATATTCTTATCAACTATATATGTACATGTACACAATACATGTAGTTAATATAAATGCCTTGTACTTCTCTCATTATGTGAGTGGGTAGTTATAGTTTGTCAAGATCTGGTCAGATGATCCGGCTGTGTTCATTTCTGTAGGGATCATCAAAAGTTGATGTTATTGCTTTGTAAGGGGAGTACAAATGTTTTCAAACTAATTTATAATGAGTCTCTGCACAATGGGAGGGGCACGTCAAATTATTAGAAGGAAAATTAAAACAATATGAAAGTGAAAAAGAGACATTAGAAGTCGTAAGTTTGGTGGGTGTGGTTAAAATCTTAATCCATTTCATCAGTTTTTTATGTTCTACTATGAATCCATTTATCATATTTTACATCCATTTAACATACCATACATCCATTAACATACTATACATCCATTGAACATTACACTTGTCCATTTAGCTGTCATCAGACCCAGCCTATGACAAGAGACTAACAGAACTAAAAGAGACAATGGAAAAATTATATTCTGTTCTAGAAGCTAAAGACTCAGTCCTGGGCACCAAGAACTCGTAGAATGTAAAGATTATATCACAGCATTAGAGAACCAGTTAGTGAAATATGCTACCATGAAAAATGACCAACACAAGGTATGGTAAGTGTGTTTCTAGTAATAGATTCATTCCCATGTTTCATTCTGGCTCTATAAATTTCATTATTTGATTCTCATGGTTCAGAACTATCATTCTAATCTTTTCAGGTTATTTTTCTATCTCACATACATCACTATACTAAAATACAAAAATTATATCAAAATGCTGTAGAGTTCTCTAAAAAATAAAAAAGAATTTCAAGAGAAAGTATCTACATTTGAAACAAACCTCAATAGGTATATATACATATACATATAATATGGTAATAAAGGCATGGAAGCTACCCTCAGTAAGTAGATATACTTGTACATGTAATATGGTAATAATGGTGGGGCTATCCTCAATAGATATACATATATATGTAATCTTGTAATGATAGTATACAAGCTATCCTCAATAGGTATACATGTACATGTATATGCCATACAGTATGGAAACTAGCCTCAGTAGGTGCACATATACATTTAATATGGTAATAATGGTATGGGGCTATCCTCAATAGCTATTGAGGGTAGTTTTCATACCATATTACATATACATGTACTTATTGAAGGTACCTTGTATATCAATATTACCATATATATACATGTACCTAGGTAGACGTACATGTACATGTAATTTGCTTATAAAGAAAGAAAGACAAATTCTAATTTTAATATAAAGATGAGCAGGTTTAAAAGTAGCTAATTATGTTCTGGTTTTTAAATTACATTTCCCTCTCTTTCATTGTGATAACCTCACTTGTACAGAATGGTTCATAATATATGGCAGAATGAAGGCAGCAGCTTCTGCTAAGGGTGGAAAAATCAGAATTCAAACGACTTCAATTTTATTGTTGTAGGTAAGTACAAATAATACAATTGGTGTGATAATATTGTGTCTAGTTTATCTTTTCAGCTATCTGAACATCAATAGCTGTCTCCTTCATATTTATACTACTTTCACTAATTCATAATATACACACACATATTGTTATAGAAAAAAGCTGATACTGCTAAACTGTTTAGTTTGGAAGTTTCTGATAGAAATATATTATACCTTTTATTGTATATAGACATTGCATTAAAACTATATTTCTTTCTACTAACAAATACTTGTATATTTTGAAGATTTCAATTAGTTTGTTAATCAAATCAATTAAAAATCAATTAATGTTGATCACGCGTGCAGTTGTTTCCCGCCAATTTTGGCACAAGCTTGTGTTGACTAGTTGTCAATTTTAAGCATGACGAGATTTCTTGATATTATAAAAGTACTCCATTTTCCATACTTTATTATAAGGTGAGTTATCTCTCCATCCATCTATCTCACATCTATTCAGCAGTTGTTACAAATAACTCTGTCTTTCTTCCTCTATGTTCTCTACGATTCACCTCATCGTTGGATCATCTCGTACTTCGTTTGGATCAAGTCATCTCATCGTTGGATAACCTCTCGTCGCTGGATCATCTTTTTTATTTTAGTTATGTCATCTTTATCTGTTTCTTTTTTTTTTTTTTTTATTATCTGTTTTTCTTTTGTTAATTTTTTATAATTTTTGTCATTGATTTTTTGAATTTTTAAATAAATTTTTCCTCTCTCTTCGTTCCTACAGGACTCAACTGTTCTTCTCTGGTGTTCTCTGTTGATCTTGACTGTTCTTTGTTGATGTCTTCTGATGATGTTCTTGACTGTTCTTCGCTGTATCTTCTGATGTTCTTGACTGTTCTTCTCTGATGTTCTCATGACGGTTCTTCTCTGATGCTCTTGACTGTTCCTCTCTGACGTTCTCTGGATGTAAAAGATGAGTCGCTCTCCTGCCTGGTCTCTTCTGTCTTCCTTCAAGCCTTCTTTCCTCTTCTTTTTTATTTTATTTTTATTTTTATTTTGGGCTATTCAGCCCATACACTATACACACACTCATACAATCCCTATTAATTATCTCCTCCCTGCCGCCTGGCGGCCTAAAAAAAATTTTTTTTTAATATCCTAGGCCGCCAGGTGGCGGGGAGGAGCTCTGATCTTCTAGGGTGCGTGTGTGTGTGTGCTGTATGTGTGTGTGTTGGTAGCTTCTTTTCACTTCCTCTGTCTCTCTTCTCTCTCTATCCATTCTATCTTCTCCAGTTCAGTTAATAACTACTTCTTTTCTTTCCTTGCAGGAGCAGCACTGTTGAAGAAGGTGAGCTATCTCTCCATCCATTTCATTCATTCTTTAGCAATCCAGTTGTTACAACTAACTCTCTCTCTTTCTTTCTCTATGTTCTCTACTTGTGGAGTGACTGGACTCTTGGGGACTTTCAACTACTGAAACTGTCTTATTTTAATTTTTTTATTTTCTTTTTTATTGTAGTTTTTTTCATGTTTTTTTATAGTTTTGTTATTATATTGTTTTTAATTTATTATATTGAACTTCTCAAAAAAATATTTCTCACTAAAATTTGCCAAAAAGCAATTATCTTAATTTTAGTTATATTTTAACTTGATTCTCTAATCACCAACTTAGAAATTTAATATAACTTTGAAAACTGAATCAGTTTAGAATTTAATTTTTATATTAACTAAACAACTACAATCATACTGAATGAATTCTTATGAATTTTTTACAACTGTTGTATCATTATATTACTAATTCTTTAGATGATATTATCATTAATATTTTTAAATCAAAAGCTAAATTATTTAATTAATTATTTTAAGAATTAAATTAAAAACCTATTAAAAGTATTTTGGTGTTCTTGTAAGCTTTTTGCTGAATGCGTGAGCTGCTGTTATGTTTTCCCGCCATAATGTCATCTTTTCCCGCCCGAAGGATAGGTCACGCGTTTGCTGTTCCTTGATGGTCGTGTGCTGATGATAGATTCTCTGGAGACCTTTGATTGAACTTTTCACAAATTGAAATTTTTATTTCTGTTTCAGTGTTATTTTTAATTAAGTTTTTTCAGGCAATTTTTTAATTCTTGCTTTTATTCATTAAAATAAATGTTTATTTGCTATTTAATTGTTTATTGTATGTTTACAAATCTCAGTACTCTCACAAGATATCAATAAACTGGATGAGATCCATATAGATCAGAGAGACTGCATAATCACTGTCACCTTCCAACTCTAAGATCTTCCTCTCTGTATATTAAGTGTTACTACTTGATGATATATACTAGTAGCAATAGATTAACATGTAATGCAGTAACATCTCTAAATAACAAATATACAATTTATTTATGGTAAATATAAAAATGTAAAGTTTGGCAATAAAACAGTTTTAATTGGAATTATATTAAATGATACATTTTAAAGTACAGACAGTCTTGGGCATTTGTGGTACAAGAGTGCAGTTTATATAAGGTCAATGGAATTGGGGTGTGGCCAAATGATGTTGTACTCGACTGGTTGATATTGGTGATAAGACAAATGTATTACATTTTAAAGTACAGACAGTCTTGGGCATTTGTGGTACAAGAGTGCAGTTTATGGTCAATGGAATTGGGTGTGGCCAAATGATGTTGTACTCGACTGGTTGATATTGGTGATAAGACAAATGTATTACATTTTAAAGTACAGACAGTCTTGGGCATTTGTGGTACAAGAGTGCAGTTTATATAAGGTCAATGGAATTGGGTGTGGCCAAATGATGTTGTACTCGACTGGTTGATATTGGTGATAAGACAAATGTATTACATTTTAAAGTACAGACAGTCTTGGGCATTTGTGGTACAAGAGTGCAGTTTATGGTCAATGGAATTGGGTGTGGCCAAATGATGTTGTACTCGACTGGTTGATATTGGTGATAAGACAAATGTCTCGACTTGATGCTACACACAACATGTCTTCTAGACAAAATGTACTAGTACTGTCTGAACAGTGGTAGAATTTTATCACCAATGTGATGAGAATAAATACAACAAGTCATAATGTTACAATCAGTTCTATAGTCACATGATGACATAGTGGACACTGGAAAATATCTTGTTTTAGGGACAACTGTTGAGATGATCAGTTAATATAGTTGAGTTTAATACATGTCTTATTACAGCCACTTACAAGATAACAAGAGTTTTCTGTTAGATGACATATTCAGTAAGGACCATCGACCACATGTGGCGTATAGCATAATAATTAACTAGAACTCCACCTACTATTTATGAGTATTATTAATAGTTATATAATTTGGGACAATGAATAGATACTGGATCAATGGAGAGTCCTGATAGTACATTTTGTCACAACAATTTTATTGACTTTGTAGTCATAACATGTGTTTATAATGTCACTATTAGTTTCATCCAATAGTCATCTCTACATTAATAATTTTTTTAAAAACAAAATCGATGGGACCAGTCTACATGAAATATTGAAAATACACAAAGCTTTGGTCTTCAGATGATAATATAATTACTCCTTAATTTTTGGATTACCTTTATTCCATTTCAGTGTCCTCAATGTTACTCTATGATCACCATGACAAGCATACCTCTAAGCACGAGTCTCTGCATCTGTTTTATATCGTATTGTCTCACATACATAAGGAATTAACTTCATTCCGACCTTATCACTATCTTCTGTTGTAGTATACACACATATCACTTTAATGTTTGCACCTGAAGAATTTGGGTTGACTTTCTTTGTCGGCACTTTAGCGGGAGTAACTCCCAGTTCACCAGATACCCACAGTCTGACTTATTGTCTCCCAGACCTGATCAATATAGGAGATATGTTTGAAGATCAACCATTTGCCTAATGTTGGTCCTCTGGCATTGCAGTGAGCTGACATAAATCCAGTAATACCCTGTGGGTTTGGTCATGTTCATTAAAGTAGGCAGGTCTTTACTTTTTAACCCTTTTTAATTGTCCTAGTGTCAGTACGAGCAGCGTTAAAGGACAATTTATAACTTTAATACAAAGATGAACAGGTCTGAAAGTGGCTAGAATATGTTCATATTTTAAATTCCATTTCCCTCTCTTTTATTCAAATGATTCACTTGTACAGAATGTTGTAAGTTATTATTAATTAACCACCTTTTTACTATGACAACTGTTGCTATAGTAACACTATGTCTAGGCTCATTATTCAATAGGAGCTGTACCATAGTCCTTTACATCTACAATATCTGCTCCAGTAACAGAGAATGAAGCTGTTAATAGAAGACTACTGTATGTACATGTACATGTATATCATTACATGTAACCAACTGTAGCCATTAATGAGTGAATTGTTTATATATAATAATTATTACTGGCTATAGTATAGGTCCTATACAGTACTAATAGTTACATGGTGTGTTTAAAAGTGCCAGTAATGGAATACCATACTTTAATGTGAAATTAATACATTTTTAGTTCCAATGTTTAAGGTTTAGGGTCTGGAGTGTAATATTAATTTCACATTAAAGTATGATGTTCTATTACCAGCACTCTAGACACTGCCATAATTATATGTCATTATAAATATAACATTGATTTTTACTCTGTTCTTGTTTCATGATCATAGAAACTCAACATAGTGATGTTATCAAGCAGCTACACTGTGAAATTGAGAGACTTAAAATAGAGAACAGAGGTAATGTCACTGTATTTCATTATGTATGTGATACTGATGTCTTTGTTTAGAGTTAAATTTTAAACTAGTCATGTGCAGATGTGGTCAAACACTATCAAATGAGATTACTAGTTAGTGAATGTATTTTACATGTAACTGGGTCAATGTAGACTGTGACTACCCACATTTGCATATACATACTTCAGACTGAGTCCTATAACTATTATAGACTTTTCAGACTGAGTCTTTTCTATAGTTACAAAGAATAGAGAGATTATAGAAAACCAAGAGCTCAGAAAAAGAGGATAAACTAAGACCATTCATCTTGGAGAAGGAAATGAAAGAGTTACAGAATGTATTACAAAATGAAGAAGTTGAAATAGTCAACTGATGAAAGTCATTGAACAAGAATGTAACAAAGGTACTAGTGATATAGATCACTAACAACTTCACATGTTAAATATTGCAGTAAATTATTTGATAATACAGCATCTTCAAGTACTACAATTATTCATCATGTATGATAATACTTTTTGTAGAATAACTTACTTTTTCTTGTTAAATTATGATCACTCAGATATGGAGAGTGACGTTTTTCTTAAGATGACAAAGAGGACAGTCTCATTTTAGACGAGTATGAAACAATTATACAAGATTTAAGGGTTAAAAATAGTGCTAGACTCATGAGGTATAGTAGGGAAAAAATGTTTTGGACATTCTTATGTCCATTGATATTATGTCTATTTATTCATCCATTGATTTATCCATGAATCCATTTGTAAAGTTTCATTCATCTATTTCTGTACATGTAAATATGACTCATTCAAGTTTGTTTTTTCTTTTATTTCTAGTTAAAATGAATTAATAGCTGATCTTCAAGACTTGTTATTGTCAGATAAATGGACACCAGATGCATATCTCATAGCCAGAGCTTACTTATGTACCTGATGACTTTAAGAGAGATGATAAAGATGACTTTACCAATAATGAAAGGTACATGTGAGAAGACTGTCAATATGTGGGTGTGTGTCATTTATTTAACTCTTAAGTCTAGACTTCCACAACTAGTACGACACAGTGATAAAGTGTAACTAATAAATTTTGTAATAAATACTATTAATAAACAATCAATAATAATATAATGAACTTTATAACAATAAATTATTACAATTATAAAATAATATAATAATAATTGTTATAAAACAGCTCATTTGTTTCTTTTGTTTTCCTCAAGACTGTGAGCAAATGCAGTGTTAAAAAATTCTAATAAAAGGAATAATGGCGATAATATTAAAATAATAACAATGATGCTGATAATTAGTGAAATAGAAATAAAAGGAAATTAAGAGTAATGGTGTATTATGAATTAATGTAAACTACTAATATATGTTGTTAACTTACATTTTAGACTATGAAAAACAATTTTCTTTTTTTTAACTTAAGACTGCAGACTATACATAGTCCAAGGTCCAAATTAAAAAAAAAAGCTCTAAATCATTAACAATATTGCTTGAATTTTTTTGGAGTCAACTATATAGGTCCTTGAGTAATTGATTGTGCTCAGCAATGTTGTTAAAGGGTGCAAAAAATTAAAAAGCCTCATTAATTTACATGTACATGTACCAATAAAACAAAGGGCATTATTAGAGCATTTTAAAAATGTAATGTAATTGCAACATTTGAGAGCAGTATTAGCACTTATAACAGTATAAGAGTTAGTTACAATTTAAAATATACCTTTATAATTAATACTAAATAACAATAATAACAATAGCAATATTATGTTTAGTAGTATGTAATAACACACTTCCATGATGTTATAAGTTACATTACAAACTGCTAATACTGTTAGCTACATATCAAAAATAAGGTTACATAATCAAACAAAATCAGTTTTATGAGTAGAATTCAAACAATTGTATTATATATCAAGAAATCAAGCATTAGTCATCTTCATCATCCAGTAGTGATTCTTGTCTAATTACTACTGATACCACAGTCACTGAACTAGTTTCACATATTAAAGCAGGGGATCCAGGACACATTAAAGGAACTTCTGCTTCTTCAGTAATAGGATCTGGTGGAGGCTTCTTAAATACCCTCATGATTTTTGTAAATGGTTGTTTCAAACAAGATTTAGACAGATGATCCCAAACATGATAGAGAATAATACCACAGAATACTATAAATGATACTGATACTAAAACAACACTTAACACTTGCCTTGAATTTGATGTTTTGTAGGTTTGTGCATTCACATAAGCTATAATCATGAGATTAAGAAAAAAAGACATCTCTAGACAAGCCAAAAGTAAATGTCGATATATTCCTGTCAAAAGGAAGTACATTGATATAATAACAAATAAGAGAGATGTTAACACATCCAAACTTATAGTAGCCTCAGTATCTAGAGACACAACTAGTGCTAAGACAACACAAACAAGTAGTAAAAATCCAGTCCAAAAACGACACTTGTCCTTATATGGACCTCCATATGCATTAACTTACAAGTTTCATCATAAAACAAGTAATCTTAGACTATACAAGTTATTTTATTTATTATAAGTTATTCCATTCAGATGTATTAGTGTGTGTTAATACAGTATACAGTTAATGATACATAAAATATTAATGTTATAATATGTTCTTAAGACTGTACTGTATCAGGTAGACCTGACTTGTCTAAATCACTGAAATAAGGATGTTGTATAGGAGTCTTTGCTGCCATTCTCTTCCCAGGATTATAAACCAACATTTGCTGATATTAAAGACACTAGAATTAAAGGATCATTGAACAATAAATCGTGCTGAACCAAGTAAGAGTTCAGGGGCCCTGTACCACAGTGTCACTACCTGTGTAAATTAAAAATGGTTTCATCATAAAACAAAGGTTTTTTATTAGACATTTCAGCAAATATACAAGCCATACTCCATACATCAATGGGACAAGAATATCGTGCTGAACCAAGTAAGAGTTCAGGGGCCCTGTACCACAGTGTCACTACCTGTGTAAATTAAAAATGGGTCAGTGTGTGTGTGTGTGTGTGTGTGTGTGGAGAGAGAGAGAGAGAGAGAGAGACAGAGAGAGAGACCGAGAGAGAGACAGAGAGAGAGAGAGAGACAGACAGAGAGGGACAGAGACAGAGACAGAGAGTTGATATTATTTCGAGCCATTTTATTAGTGAATATAATCATATTTTGTTCACTTCACAATACTCACACACTCTCCCTTACGTCACAACATTAGGATTTTGAACTTCCTTCAATATCGAAATCTCTCTAATAGCTGTACTGGGTACACCTTCTTCCTTGCTCTCAAGACGTATTTTCTTCAAGGTCACAAACTTACCGCTAGCTTTATGTCTAGCCTTTAAAACAAGTAAGAAATATAGCGTGAAAGAAGACTTACCTTGTAAACAACGCCATAAGTCCATTCTTCAATCTTTTCAATCTTTGTATAATCATCTATATAATGACTGCTCTTTTTAAAATAGTTTCTTCTCTAAGACTTGGCCCTGCTCAGGTAAGTACTGGCGCTTCTTCTTTGAATTTCTGCTCACTGATGTAATACTTCTTAAGTCAACCTCTAAAACTGTGTATCTAACGACAAGGATAATAACACTAACCCCTATGATTAAGAGTTAATTAAATACATTAGCATTAGCTAATTCTAGTTGATGTGAAGTGCTTTCTAGTTCAGAGACAAGACGCTGTCCTTGTGATACTAACTTTTGTGTTCTCTTCTCTCAAATTGTCATCTTATCCTGTACTATGTTAGAGGTAGGTAGAGCTATACAGGAGAGAATAAAGGTCACATGACAATGACATCATCACTCACAAATGAACTAGTAATTCGTGGACTAGACTGTATTGGGACAACACCTCTAGTAACAGGACCTACTGGAGGTGAGAGATATGTCACAGACAGAGGTGAGGTGGTCTTGTCCATGAGTAATGACTACAACTGGAACTTTTATTAACTAGAAAAGAATATTTAAATTTTATAGAATAGATTTGTATACAGTTCATTATTAGACACAATTTATTAATATTTTATTAAATACATTACCAATTATATTATTGTATAAACAATGTACTTACCAGTTCACAATAGCCAGGAGTAGGCTACCACACAACACAGTACACAAACAGGTTAAAAATATCTAGGGTGTGGTCTTAGTTAGGTGGGGCTGAAATGGAAGAGCGTCAGTTCTTTAAAGATAGATTGTGTTCACTGACTCCTAATGGGACGACCAGCTAAGAGACCTCAAAGGATTGTCTTAAAACTGACTCAGTAAGTGAGCAAGAAAGTTTCTGTAGAGATGAGGTAGTCATTGTAGTGTAGACCATAGTTAGTTTCACAGCAACAAGGACAACATCTTTATTACAAACTAACTTGGACAAGAAATGATAAAAATTCCAGCGCAGTTCTTTATATACTTCAAGCCCTCGACCAATCAGATTCGACTATTTGTCTGCTAGCAATCTTTAAATAACAACAATTCGCAAGTCCAGTATATACTATATAAATAACATTATATCTTATATTGTTAATATAACTGTATGTCAGTCAATATTTGAGATAAAACTTTCTCTATGAACACTCTCTCTATATATATAGTCTAGCATTGCCTTCTCTAAGTGAAAGGGCAGAAATGCCAGTTATAATTCATACATTCACTTCTCTGCAAAATGTCCATATATGGTAATATTATATAATAATCACACATAGTACAATAACTATTATAATAACCTTACTACTAAAAATTATAACACACACTATATTATTGTATACAATTAAAATGGTTTCATTGAAGTCTGTTATGATCTCTGACATTGTCGGACGTTCTCTACGATTCTCCTTCAAACATCGCTCAATAAGAGCTTTAAACGTTGGTCGTCTAATACTGTTAATATGAAGTTGTCTCTGAGCTACCTCAGGAATACGACAGATCATCATTTCAATTAAGACAACACCATAACTGTAAACATCCATTGCAGGAGAATGGTCTTTTGGTACACCAGCTTCTGGAGCAGAATAAACTGGATTACCTGGATTGACTGTACGACCAATCATTGGTTGAAGATTAGCCGAACCATAGTCTGATACCTTGGCTCTCCACCCACACTAATTGGCTGAAGAAGGACATTAGCAGTGCTGACATCTCTATGTAGTATTGGGTCTGGGTTTAAAGAGGTGGAGATAGTTGAGACCACAGGCTATATCTTGACTGATAGCTAAAACAGCATGATAGGGTAGAGGACCAGCTTCTAGCTCTTTGCGAAGACTAGTTGGCATTAGTCTGATAGGATGATAGGACTACCCACTTTAGTGGCTCCTATGAACTGAAGGAGATTAGGATGACGTACTCGAGCAGCAATCACCATTTCTCTTGTAAAAACTGATATGTTATATGGTGACAAGATAACTTCATAAAGACATTTGGCAGCTACTCTAAGGCCACGAAATTTGGCCACCTTGACTTCTCCCCAACCTCCTTTCCCAAGAACTTCATCAGTCATCCAATCTCCTCCTTCCTCACTACCCAGTGAGACTGTTGTTGTAACTGTTGAACTTGTTGTTGTAGAGTGGCATTAGCTTGACGTGTTTGTTGAAGAGCAGTAGTTGACTCTTGGAGTTGTTGACGAAGACCTGTTCATATTATCATGTTGTTGACGATAATCATCATGTTCTTGGTGAAGGTCATCACACTCTTGACGTAGTACTCTTTCTCTCTCTTCACTATCCTGTAACTGTTGTCTTTCTCTCTCTTGACTATCTTGTAGCTGTTGTTGAAGTAATCTTTGTTCATGTTGAAGTGTAGCTTGAGTTTGTTGTTTCTCTTGAAGTTCTTGATGTAGTTGATGTAGTTGTCTTTCTTTTGTTCAAGGTCCTCTTGAAGAGCTCTTGTCATATCTATCTGCTGTTGTTTGGTATCTTGTAGCTCTTCGTTGGTAACTTCAAGTTGTCGTGTTAAACGTTGAATTTCTCTATCTTTCTCTTGTAATTCTTGACGTGATGAAGATGAAGGTTGAAGACGTGTAGAAGATTGGACAGTAAGTTGAGGTTGTCCATGTCTCTTCTGTTGTAGCTTAAGTTATATATTCTTCAGTAGATGTCAGGTTAGTTATTACATCTCCTACAGTCCACTGGTCACCATTATATACTACAGTGAGAGATATAATATGTTACAATAGTATTGAGTTATGAGACTAGTTTGTAATAAAAACAGTTAGTGTGTCTATATCATTAATAGACAGTACTTACTAAGTTCTATCACTGTAGTATCATTGAGTTTACAACTACAATATCCTCCAAATTGTATTACCCATACAGTGGCAGGTGACACAATACATAATGAGAGGGAGTGGGTCCATCTCTTAGTCACTGACTCTGGTATATTGAGCTATAATATGGAATATAGTGTATTATATGACATTATAATAATGATGTTATGATATTATTACAAAACTAGTCATTATACATGTAACATCAGTGGATACATGTACTCTAGTAACAGACTATAACTTTGTATGAACTGGTAGAGTTGACATGTTACAATACTTTAAAACATGAACATAAGTACTTATGTACAGTCTTCAATAACTGAATTATAACTATAAACAAATCAGATATATCAATAGACTATACTATCATAAATGTTAATATACTATAGTGTCAGGACTACAGGTATAAAACCAGGTCATAAAAACAATACTATTATTAATTATAAATTTTCTATAGATGAGGGTTATTTTCAGAGCTCAAAGTTCAAATAGTCACACTTTATTATATCTCCTCATATTGTAGATCATAGACATTAACTCACTTCGTGTTAGTGTTAGGTCACATGATAACTAATAACTAACCTTTTGTCCAGTGTCTTTGTATCAATGTTAAATAACCAGCTGTCACCAATACTAGTAGGATATCCACCCACCATCATCACATGTAGGTCACTGTAATAATAATGGTAGCATGACCCAATCTACTCTGAGGCCAATTCACTGATTTATGAAGTGGTTTCACTTATCTTCTCCCAGTGCTGGGTAGATAATATTCAAGTTAACATATTATACAATTAACATAGCAGTAATTAATACTGTATACTGGGAAATGTTTAAGAATATTGTTCATTTTATGGTTTATGTGGATTTTAATTTAGTTACAATATTTCCTTTAATAAGACCTGGGACATCTATTTTAATATTGAACAACAATAGGAAATTTACTATTTGAGGACATTATTTAAAATATAATTGTGAATTATTAAAGTTTCTAGAGTTAGAAGTGATTCTGAACATTCCTGATAAACAATAGCTTTAAACTTTGTCTATCAGTTAGTAAATGACATTGACAGAAATTTTAAACAAATATTACCTCATTGTGAAGTCATTTGTTTAAGGACTTATCAAACTACTGTTATTTCCTGACTGAATAAACATTTTTTTAAAAATAAAAATTATCTTTTTTGTGTGTTTTTCACTTAACAGAAAACAACTTAATATTAATTAATATAATATTATACATATTATTATTATATATATAATATTAATATTAATAATCAATTATAAATTATCAATAGACAATTTTGTTCATCATCAATTTCACTGATATGCAAAAAGGGAGGCTACTATTCAAGAGTGACATTTAGTCAATGAAATATGGTATCACTATATAGTTGACTAAAGGAATGTTTCAGTTATCAATATAACCTCTAAGTTGATTAAAGAAATATTAACAAAACAATGAATCACTTGTTAACAAAACAGTTCTTAATAATAATATAAAGACATTATATACTATAAATTTAGTTCATTTAATAATATCAAACTTTAAACTTGATTACTCCACAAATATTATACAGTAACTAAATACTTTAACTTAATACATATTGTACTCACCACTGCAGTCTTTGTACACTGAGCAATATACACAGTGTTACCATAACCATTAGGAGTATCACCACCAAATAACAGAGCTCTGTTATTAGGTAGTGATGTAAGAGTGAAGCTATTACAAGGAGGTGGGTGTTCTCCAGTAATTTCTGGTATTATCCACTGACTGAAATACAAACATTTATAAAATTGTACTTGATATATAATGTATTGATAACATGATATATTGATCTTCTTACCACTGGATAACTGATAATAGTGGTGTTCATTAGTACGAACATTACCACGAAATGTTCCCTTATCACTATACTGAGCACCAGGTTGTAGAGAGGTAGGATGTAGACCATATCCACAACTACAAGTAGATAATCCACTTTATTGAATGTGAGTGATATCATCCCACAGTATGACTTCATCATTGGACCCATACTTGGATTAGTTGGGAACAGTTCATTCCATCTAAGTGAATCTGTTATTAATGAGTTGACACTATTGTGACAACAGTCATCATGACAACAATAGCCTCCAAAATAGTAGATCCTGTTAGTGATAACAGTTGAGGCATAATTATAGAGACCAAGTGGAGGTTTTCCATTAGTAGGTCGTTGTTCCCATCTACCAGTTGGTAAGTGAAATACCTCAATAACAGAGGTCATCCTCTGTTTGACTTCATTATCATGTACCTTAGGGAGACCATCTATACTACCACCCCACATGTAGAGGTAGTCACCCACCATATGTATGGAGTGATGAGACCTCTTTTGTAAGTACATAATAATCTGTAGAACATGACAAACACACACATAACAATAGATAATTATTATAATAATGTAGTCAAACCTGATCTAGATGTAGCCAGCTTTTCCTTCAAATAGACCCGCCCTTAATAATAGTTATTTAAATTGAATACTTACAAAGTTTCATCATAAAACAAGTAATCTTAGACTATACAAGTTATTTTATTTATTATAAGTTATTCCATTCAGATGTATTAGTGTGTGTTAATACAGTATACAGTTAATGATACATAAAATATTAATGTTATAATATGTTCTTAAGACTGTACTGTATCAGGTAGACCTGACTTGTCTAAATCACTGAAATAAGGATGTTGTATAGGAGGTCTTTGCTGCCATTCTCTCCCAGGATTATAAACCAAACATTTGCTGATATTAAAGACACTAGAATTAAAAGGATCATTGAACAATAACTTACCATTAACAGGTCACAACCTGCTGCATCAAGCGAGGAGAAACTTGTTTAATTGTCTTTCCAATCCATTTAGGGAAATTTGGTTTAAAATTTGGTAGTTCAGTTACATTAGGCTATGTTGTATCATTAGGTGTACCCAAAACCCTACAGTGGAACTAGTTAAACCAGTTTATAAAACCTGTTTAATAAACCTGAAAATTCGGAAGAGTTGATCAATTTCAGAGTCTCCTTGAAACAGAGGTTTTTTATTAGACATTTCAGCAAATACACAAGCTATACTCCATACATCAATGGGACAAGAATATCGTGCTGAACCAAGTAAGACTTCAGGGGCCTTGTACCACAGTGTTACTACCTGTGGAATTTAAAAATGGGTCAGTATGTGAAAGAAAGAGAGAGAGAGAGAGAGAAGAAACACACAGACAGACAGAAAGAGAGAAAGGCAGAGAGAAAGAGAGAGTGATACCTCATGGGTATATGCACACAAACTGGTATACAAAGGCTCATCCAAGTCCAAAATCGGTCAGTTTAATAGCTCCTTAGCATTAATTAACAGAAGTCATGATGAATAATACGTCGACAATTACAGAAAACTGTACCTTTGAGAATTTGGTAAGTATAACTCTATTAATATAAGAAATAATGAAGTTAATAATAATATTAACAATAGAACAATAAATATAAACTACTATAATGTATGGTCATTGTAGATTGGTCCCTATCTATACATCCATATAATCATTCATATGTTTGTCCATTAATCTATTTATCTATTGATCCATGTATCCATTTTTGTCAATCTATGTATCCATTTATCAAACCATGTATCCATTATTACTGTGATCGTTACCTTTAATAATACTGGATCAATATACTGTCCAGATGGAATAGTATCAAGATATTTCTTTAAATCCATACTCATGAATTCAAAAAACAAGATAGGACTGGGAATCTTGATGAATTATCTCCTCAAGTCTGTATGAGAGAGAGAGAGAAAGAGAGAGAGAGAGAGAGAGAGAGGAGAGAGAGAGAGAGAGAGAGAAGAGAGAGAGAGTTGATATGATATTTCTAGACATTTTATTAGTGTAATTAAACCACATTCCGTTCACTCACAATACTCACACACTCCCTCTCACTTACATCACAATATTAGGATGTTGAACTCCCTTCAATATCAAAATCTATAATTGTTCAGTATCTAATGTTTTTATACGACCTAATTCACTAAGAAAGAATATATTATATTTAGTAAACTAATATCTACATTTTATTATGACATACATAACAAAACAATTACTTCTAATGTTAATTTTTGTATTAACATTATTTTTGTCTGCAATTTTTCAAGCACATGTAAGTGTTTAAATTACAGTCTACAATTTGTGTAATGAAATCAGATTGGTGCATTTCAAAAAATTGTCTTTTATACAAATGATACCATTACACATTATGTCATACAAAATAGTATGAATCCAACAATATTATAATAACTATAATAACAAAAAAAACAAAAATTATTATCATGTGTCCTATAACAAAATAAATCACAAACAAAATAAGAAGTAAAAAACTAGTCTAGACAACATATTTTATAAACATCATTAGCCAAATGATTTTCACCTACACATTTTAATGCTTTAACTATGTATTCCCAACAAGGATCTTCAAACATGACTTTCATACCATGATTTTAGAATGTCTATTAGAACTTCATTTACACGATGGTTGTCTTTGTGAGCAATATCAGCTTCAACCTTAGACATGTTCAGACATGATGCAAATATCTTTGGGCTTGATATCTTATCTTTAAGCACCAGAACAACTTCATTATGGCTCTTTATTTGATGACAAGAAGCGTGCTCTGATGGATTGTCTATTTTATCCATTGAAAATATTATTCCTTTATAGAAGTGTGTGAAAACAAATTGTAAAAAGAATGTTGATTTTAAATTACAATTGGCGCCTATTGTTATAGGCCTTCAAAAAAAACTTCCTAATAAATTATATGGTATTCATTTAGATAAGGATTATGTTACACAACTTCACTAGAAGGGTCTGATTTTTGCACAACATCAGATAATAGGACAATAATTATACTGAAAAACACTTTCACTAAGCAATACAGTGAACACAAAATGTATGATGTCAAAATCATCACATCTAATAAATTTACGTTTAACATAATTAATGCTTAACTAACTTTTTTTAACTTCTTTCACACTCACTTCTTTTGTTATTATTTATAGTCCCTGGAAGACAGAAAAATGTGACTTCAACAAACACACTTATATTAATGCCAATGCTATCAAGAAATGTGTGTGTGATAAAAAATTATAGTGTAATACATGTTTTATGTAAAAGATAATATCCTTACTGGTACAATATATATGGATGATATAATATGGTTATTTTTTAGGAACATACAGATCACAGAAAACATTAACTTTTAGAGGTGAATGCATAACTCATTTAAAAGTTAAAAGAGACATTTTGCACATAATATATTATTATGAATGATCCTGATAACTTACAATATGTAGTATATATTATGTATCATAGTATTAGATTTATAGATAACTTACCATTTACATACTTATTGCTACAAGGGACATGACAAATTAAAATGGGAAAAATAAATTTATTTGGCACTATAATAGAAAAAATACCATAATAATTTGTAGAGTTTACAACACACACATATATATAAATGCTATAATGTTTAAAATATTGTAGTATTTAATATTAGAGGGAGGTTGCATGCTGCATATGATAGTAAATAATCATTACAAGATATAATCCAATTCAACAATCATATACCATTATTATAGACCACTTTCATCAATACCCAAATCCAGGTGTAAATTTACTGAGCTCTCTTTAGTTCTTTGCTTTCATTTTTAGAATGTTCTGAATCTGAATAATATAAAAACATAATACAATTCTAAGTAATGAAAGAAATGTTAATATTTCAGCAAAGTTTTAAACAAATACTACCAATGACTAGAAAAATCACTTGTTAAGATGTTATTATGATCAAAAGACAAATAGTTAAATATAACTTCATAATTATAAGAATAAACTACTAACTGTCTGAAACTTATAACATCTTACATAGTACAAGCATTTTTAAAATAAAATAAAATAAAATTTAAAATCAACTAACATGTTGTTGTACTCTTTAGAAAAAATAAGATTCCTGCAATAATTAATATTTTATGAATTCATTTGATCTTGTCACTTATAAAATGAAGCAATACATACAACCTATAACATACTAGTAACCTATTTGATTTAGTGTTTATAATAGTAATATTATATTGAGGACTGTGTTTAATTTCTCACATTGTGTTTGTGTTTCTCTTGAAGCTCTCGATGTAGTTGTCTTTCTTTTGTTTGAAGGTACTCTTGAAGAGCTCTTTCTCTATCTTATTCTATGAGAATTAAAACAACTCCACCTCTTGGTAATAAAAATTGGAATAAATTATAAGTCTGAAGTTTAGGACTCTTGTTCTAGGCCCATACTAGTAATACTTTAGTGACCTTTATATTGAGGACACACTTCTACTAATGACATTGTCCTAAAAAAGTACAGTGTGACAGTCTGAGACCACCATATTTGAATACTGATCCTATCCCTAAACCTTAAACATTAAGCATGTGGCTTAAGGTTCAGACTGCCACACTAGACTTCCATAGTGTTCATTATAGAGATGTTCCATTTAAATATGATCTTGTATCTTCTAATAGGCTCAACTATTCAACCAGCTCCTAACAGTTATAACACACTAGAGGTCACTAATATTACACTGACATCTTGTCCTTCTTACATTATATCACATTTACCATCTCACAACAAAAGATCAAGTCAGCATTATCTTTAACAACAGAATCTACTCCAGGACCAGGTCACTATCATCCTAATATATCTGTACATTAAGATATCCACCATATAGTATATAAATAACATTATATTTTATATTGTTAATATGTATGTGACCTGATTTGCAAAAAGGTATACCATTTCTGTCAAAACATTTGTGACCTGATTGGTGATAAAAAATACTAAAAACAGTTTTGTATATATATAGAATAGTTATGCATATATAATAACTGTATGTATACAAAACTGTTTTTTGGGGATGTTTGAACAATTTATTTTTCACGAATCAGGTCACAAATGTTTTGACAGAAGTGGTCTCTTTTGCAAATCAGGTAACATATGATATTATAATAATGATGTTATGATATTACAACAAAACTAACTATACTTGTACATTGTATAACTCTATATAGACTATAATTGTAAAACTGACTTAAACATGAACATAAGTGCTTATGTACAGTCTTTAAAACCTGAATTATGACTATAAAATAATCAAATACATCAAAAAAAATCTTTTAAAAAATTAATCAGAATATATTTTGTTATGATTACAGCATAAAATCAGTCATAAAAAACAATAAATATTATTAATCAGTGTTTAATATATGAGGGTTACTTTCAAAGTTCAAACTATTACTTTGTATGAAACTGACTTCAAACTAAGGATCATAGACATTTATTCACTTTATGATAAAGTTAGATCACAGAATAATAAGTAACTAACCTTTGTCCATGTCTTTGTATCAATGTTAAATAACCAGCTGTCAGGTATAACAGATCCACCAACCACCATCACATTTAGGTCACTGATTAGAGTGGCAGCATGATGCCATCTTTTCTGAGGCCAATTCACTGATTTGGGAAGTGGTTTATTTATCTTCTCTCAGTGGTGGGTAGAAAATACTCAAATAAACATATTATATAATAATTAATACTGTGTATGGGGAAATATGAAAAAAATTTGTTTATTTTATAGTTTATGTGGATTTTTATTTAGCTATTATATTTTCTTGAATAACATCTGAGGCATCTATTTCAATAATGAACAACAACAGTTCTTTTCAAGTCTAGTGTATCCATGTCCATAATGTCACAATGATACATTTTCAATTATTTTTGATGATTTATTTATTAAGTATTACCAATAGTAGCTTGTCCTTTATGACGGACTATTAAGGAACAAAGCAAATATATTGTATGTATGTCGTATATCAGTATGTATCATTCAATGCAAGGATAATTCAGAACAGTTGTACATGTACATATCATATATCATCCTATCAGTAATGTATATGTAAGGTTAGCCCCCTAATCAAACCACTGGCCATACAATTAGTTCTTATATACACATGCACAATATAACATGTTATAGCACATGTACATATACATGTTAACATGTTATAATAAAAATAGAAAACAACTGTTTATCATGACATTAGCACATGGAGACTTGGTATGTGTTTGTGTAATAGACATGACAATCTTTTATATACAAGTATACTCACAAACACTAGAATTTGATGTTATAGTTAGGTTATTATTGAACTACACACTATATGATACACTTACACTTATTAACTAGTTACTAATAATATAGCTTGTTATAGAATTTGAACTTCTCTAGATTAGTAAGGATTTCTCAACAGTCTCTATTGGATGTAATAGTATTGAGAAATGTACATAAGGATAGTGTCCCTTCATTTTTTTCAACTTCATTATGAAGGAGATGAAACCATTAAAGAGCAGCTTATTTATATTATATTATTATTATAAAGTAAATAAGTGAATAAATTGCAAAGTGTCAAAAAAAGATTCTTATAATATTCATAATATCCATATATGGAAATGCACTTAATACTTAAGAATTAATTATAGTTGCACACAGTAGTAATAGCACAACAGAATATAATAATATTCATTAATAATGTAATAATCATAGCATATTATAGGAAGATTATTCTGAAGGAACTACTAACAAGTATTATAATTATTGTCTAAACTACATGTCTTCTAGGTCAATGAGTACTTGAGCAATAGATGGACGAACTTGACTCTCACGGGAGATACACCTTTGAACAAGATGTTTCATAACTGGCCACTGGATAGTCTCTGATTGAGCCAATTTTTCTGCTGTTTTAAAACCAGGAGGTTGACACAGGACCATCTCCATAAGTAGGACACCAAAACTAAAGACATCCATTGCTGGAGAATGTTGGTCTGGAAATTGTGCTTCTGGTGCAGAATAGAAAGGATTACCTGGAGCTACACTGTTAGCTGAGATACTTTGAACAGGGTTAGCTGAACCATAATCAGACAGTTTAGCCTTCCATATTCCATTACCAAATGGTTCAAGGAGGACATTAGGACTACTAACATCACGATGTAGTATAGGGTCTGGTTGCCAGAGATGAAGATAGTTTTAAAGCAGCAGATATGTCTTGGGCAATCCTAATAACTTGAGGATGTGTTAGTGGATATTTCTCAATTTCTTTACGAAGACTAGTTGGCATTAATTCTGATAGGATGATAGGAGTACCCACTCGAGTGGCTCCAATGAACTGAAGGAGATTTGGATGACGTACTTGAGAAGCAATCTCCATTTCTCGTGAAAAAACTGATATATTGTATGGTGACAGGAAAATTTCATGAAGACATTTGGCAGCTACTCTAAAGCCACGAAATTTAGCCACCTTGACTTCTCCCCAACCTCCCTTACCAAGGACTTCCATAGTCATCATAATCTCTCCCTCCTGACTACCCAATGAGACTGATCTTGTAAATGTTGAACTTGTTGTTGAAGTGTGGCATTAGCTTTCTGTGTTTGTTGAAGAGCAACAGTCAACTGCTGGAGCTCTTGGTGAAGCATCCTGTCTCTTTCTTGACTATCCTGTAGCTGTTGTTGTTCCCTCCCTTCCTGCTCTTGTAGCAGTTGTTCAAGTAATCTTTCTTTACTTTCATTTTCACTTTTGAGCATAGCTTCAGTTTCTTGTTTCTCTTCAAGTTCTTGAAGTAGTTGTTGTACTTGTCTTTTTTTGGTCTGGAGATCTTCCTGAAGGGGCCTTGTCACATCTATCTGCTGTTGTTTTGTATCGTGTAGCTCTTTGCTTGTCACTTCAAGTTGTAGTTTTTAAACATTGGATATCTCTGTCTTTCTGTTGCAACTGTTCATGTATCAAAGAAGAATGCTGAAAATCTATACCAGACTGTACACTTATTTGAGGTTGATCATATCTCCTAGAATATTGTACAGATATCTCATGTCTCTTCTGCAGTAGCTTAATTTGATATTCTTCAGTAGAAGTTATTACATCTCCTACAGACCATTGGTTATTATTATATACTACAGTGAGAGATCAGTATGTTTCAATGGTAATGATTCATGAGACTAAGTTCTAATACAAACAGCTAGTGTGTCTTACTTCTATATCATACTATGATAAAACTGATAATGCATATATTACTATACAACAGCTCATAGACAGAACTTACTGAGCTCTATAATTGTAGTATCATTGAGTTTACTTGGGTATCTATATCCACCAAATTGAACTATCCATACAGTGGTAGGTGACACATTCCAAACTGAGAGGCAGTGCCGAGTCATTGAATGTGATAGAGTGAGCTATATGAGATGGAATATAGTGTATTATATGACATTATAATAACTAGCATTGTATACGTAATACCAGTAGTAGATGTATTCTAGACACAGTATGAACTAGATAAACTTGTCCTATTACAAGGCTTTAAAATATTAATGTACAATAAGTACCTAATGTATGTATTATGAATACTGTAGGTAGATCATAGACACTAAGTCCACTTTGTGTTAGAGTTAGATCACAGGATGACTATATTATAGTAACTAACCTTTGTCCATGTTGTCGTATCACTGTTAAATAACCAGCTATCAGCAATATTACTAGAGTATTTGTCACGTCCACCCACCACAATGATATGTATGTCATCGATCATAACAGCAGCATGACATTGTGTACACTGAGGCCAATTCATTGGCTTTTGAAGTGGCTGACGAAACATCTGCCAATGCTGAGTATGTAATACTCAAGTTAACATCATTCACATTTAATGTAGTAATAATTTTATTAGTTTGTATGCTTTTAGTAAACTAGTTTTTTTGAATAATAGCTGCAATATCTGTATCCTATCAATCAATAACAGAAACACTTACTATTAGAGGGTGTCTTATAATCAATGGCATCATTTAAATATACAATTATGAATAATTAAAGCTTCTAAATTATTCTGAGTCTTCTGCTATAGCTAAAAAACAAAGTATATTAACTAGTAAACAATATTTCAAGGTTTTACAAGAGTTTCAAGCAAAGTTCCAGTTGTAAGTTTTAGTATTACCTGCATGATGGTAACCTCAACTATTTATGAAAATTTCTCAAATTACAAGTGTTTTGTTTGATAATTGTAACAGACTGGGTTGTGACTGATTAGTATATTAGCATATGGAACTCTTATTTTAATAACATATCATATAAACTAATGTTGTTATTTGAACTATAAACAGAAATGATAAAAAAAAAGCACTATCATTGATATACAGAAAAACATGATTAAATATTTGTTGCATTAACAGAGATAAATGGTTTACATTTATAATTTCTTGACTGTGACATAACTCATTAATGATTGCTACCATTAATGTTTAGCAGATATAATGAGGAAGTACTTTACATACATGTAGATAGAGTGATTGTCATGACATGATATGTGGTTAGCACATTCAGTGAATGTACAAATACTTTCACCATATATGGTCATACTACATTTGATCAGACAAACTAACAATTGTTACATCTATTACTACAATTGTAAAGATGATTATCTCTGTTACTAATACTACTAATACCAAACAAACTTTGTCGATAAAACATTT
Source organism: Gigantopelta aegis (assembly GCF_016097555.1). NCBI lineage: Eukaryota > Metazoa > Mollusca > Gastropoda > Neomphalida > Peltospiridae > Gigantopelta > Gigantopelta aegis. Next base: position 52,376 of record NW_024533171.1, read on the forward strand.
TTTTTATCTCCATAAACTCTAAATTGACTAAAGTAATGTACAATGAGATTATTAAGTCATTAGTAAATAGTTCCTAAATTTGTTATTTGTAATGACATTCCAATATAACTTCATGTTGTTCAACAATTTCAAAACAACAAACATAATTTGTCCATAATATTATACAATTACTAAATATTTCAACTTATTACATATTGTACTCACCACTGCAGTCTTCATACATTTTGCTATAAACACTGTGTTATCAGGACCATTAGGAGTTAAACCACCAAATAACATAGCTCTATTGTTAGGTAGTTTTGTGAGAGTGAAGATATAACAAGGAGGTGGCCCTTTTCCAATTATATCTGGTACAATCCAATTACCTGAAATACAAATGGTAATAAAATAGTACTTGATGTATAAATATATTAATATGATGATATATTAATCTTCTTACCACTGGATAACTGATAGTAGTGGTGTTCATTGGTTCGAACATATCTACCTATTATTCCCTTATCACTATATTGAGCACCATGTTGTGGAAAGGCAGGACGTATACCAATGCCACCAAAAACCAGTAGATTATCCTCATCATTGAATTTAAGAGGTATCATTTCACTAGATGATTTCATCATCGGACCCATATTTGAATTTGTAGGAAACAGCTCACTCCAAGTAAATGAGTCAGTTGTTAATGAGTTGAGACTATTATGACGACAATTGTCATGACTGCAATACCCTCCAAAGTAGTAGATCCTTTTTCCAATAACTGTAGATGCATAGCCCCAAACACCCAATGGAGGTTTCCCATTGGTAGGTTGTTGTTCCCACATACCAGATGTTAAGTGAAATACCTCAATAACAGAGGTCATCCTCTGTTTGTATTCAGTATCATGTGCTATAGGGAGACCATCTATATCACCACCCCACATGTAGAGGTAGTCACCTACTATATGTGTGGAGTGACTGGACCTCTTTTTAGGTACATAATAACCTAACACACAATAGCAATTGGATAACTGATTAAAATATTCAGTCATACCTGGACTGGTTGCAGCCATTCTAACACAGAACACAACAAACCAAACTCATTTTTGAAAGGTCCAGTTGCTTTTAAGCAGGTAAAGACAAGATTGTAATTATTGGAGTATTTTAATTGAAATATTTTATTGGAATGTTACTGACAAATGCTCTATGAATGTAATTACACATTTATTTATATGGTCATTTACAAAAGATGTTTTTCCTCAATCCTACAATACATAGTCATACGCTCCTTCCTCCTTTGTGAGCCTGTGGGCTCCTGTTAATACTCGTTAATAAAAATAATACTCCAAAGCTAATAAACATTGTCACACTTTCTATGATAGTACATATTGTGTAGAGTATGAGGTGACCAGTACACTAGTTGTAACTGTACTGTCAACTGATATGTCACTAGATAGTACTTACTTATAACAGTATAAATTAGTTATAATATAAAATGTACATTTAATTAATACTCAATAACAAAAACAACAGCAGTAACAAAAATGAACAGTAAGTTTAGTAGTACATAATTTACATTGCATAAAGCTAATACTGTTAACTACATATCAAAAGTAAGGTTATATAAATCAGTTTTATAAGATAGAATTCAAAAAATTGTATTATATTTCGAGAAATCAAGCATTAGTCATCATCATCCAGTAGTGACTCTCTTCTCATTACTACTGATACTACAGTCACTGAACTAGTTTCACATATTAAAGCAGGGGATCCAGGACACATTAAAGGAACTTCTGCTTCTTCAGTAATAGGATTTGGTGGAGGTTTTTTAAATGCCCTCTTGATTTTTGCAAATGGTTGTTTCAAACAAGATTTAGACAGATGATCCCAAACATGATAGAAGATAATACCACAGAATACTATAAATGATACTGATACTAAAGCAACACTTAACACTTGCCTTGAATTTGATGTTTTGTAGGTTTGTGCATTCACATAAGCTATAATCATGAGATTAAGAAAAAAAGACATCTCTAGACAAGCCAAAGGTAAATGTTGATATATTCCTGTCAAAAGGAAGTACATTGATATAATAACAAATAAGAGAGATGTTAACACATCCAAACTTATAGTAGTCTCAGTATCTAGAGACACAACTAGTGCTAAGACAACACGAACAAGTAGTAAAAATCCAGTCCAAAAACGACACTTGTCCTTATATGGACCTCCATATGCATCAAAGAAAGCCTTCATATACTTTTGGCAGCAACGCATGTATTTTGATAAAGGTCCTTCAAATAATGGTATAGTAAGAAGGTAGAAGGTGTATGGAATAATAAGTAAAATGAGTACAGCCAGTGAGAACAGGAACAATGGTAGATGACAATAACCTCCTACATATTGGACATTAGCATCAATATACCACCTCAATAATGTCACATTATTATTACCATTACACTGAATATTGACAAAATAAAGGGCTTGGAAGACAGTACGTATCAGTTTGGTATAAGAGAGAAGGATCATAGTGGCTAGTACTGGAACTGCATGTGAACCCACAAGTCGAACCACTTTGCTGGAATATTGTGATGATATTATAATGAGTATTAGTAGAAACCAAACATAGCCTGGAAAGATAAACTGTAGCCACATCTTACTGCAAGAATCCATACCATCAAAGAAACAAGTCTCAATACCCAGATCAAGATTGAGCCAGGAAATAAATTGACTAAGAATTTTCACAGGACCATTGGGAAAGAGAGATGGGTTCATATATTTTGACAACATTAGCATAGAATATAAGTCCATTGATTGTACCCACAGACACAGTTAGGTTTAAAGTAATGATAAAAGCTATCAGTGCTATACCAGCCACAGCAAATGGAATGATAAGAGCTATGTAGTTATTAGTACATTGTCCACAATAATTCGAACCTAACATGAGACTAAGACCATCACTACATTGTCCACAGAGTATGCCAGATCGATTGTAAAGACACTGTGGATCAGGAGAGGTGATATTAAAATAAATTTTTCCATTGTTGCAGTAATCAAAGGGGCAAAGAGGATAAACAATAAGACAGTCTGAGTCATTTTTATAACCAATCCACATATCACCATTTCTAGTTATAATTTGAGTGTTAATATCACAAGTTATTGAAGATGTATTTAATTCAGCTCTACAACTGCAAGCATCATTTAGTAATGGAAACCCAATTGGACAGGACTCAATGCTAACTTCAATGTCTTTAGCATAGTCATCAGGTGAAAGTCCACTGAGTAAACCTTCAAGTGTTACATAGACTTTTGATGTGTTCAATGAAGGTTTTGCTGTTATCTTGAAGGTTACATTGGTACAAGTTGCATTTAGTCTAGTATTGTCAGTTTGTACAGTAGATGATGAATTATCTGATGTTGTCAATTTTATTACACCCTTTGTTAAGCCATCTTTATTACCAACAGTAGCTAGTGATATATTGACATTAATTCCAGGTATTGCAGTTATATTGAAGTTTGTAATAGAGCAATTTTGTATGTTTGATTCACAAAAACACACTTGGATAGGATTTGATGACACTACTGATAGACCTGTTTGTTGAGGGTAATGAAATTGGTGATCAAAGTCAAAGTTCACACAATTAGATATTTCACCTCCATACAATATATCACCAGATATATCAGCTGTATTGTTGACAAAATATAACATTGGCTTAAGACCATCATTATAATAAAAAAAAATATTAAAGGTACAAAATGTATAGTCAATGGTATTAACAACTTTTGATACAAAGATTCCACCACCTGACTCACTAGCATGATTATTGACAAATGATATGTTTGTGTTCTGATTTAGCAATATTTGGGAGAGTCCATATAAAGCAATGCCTCCACCATAAATGCCAGAATTGTTAACAAATGTACTATGTCCATCAAACATTATTGGGCTATTGATACTCACTAAACCACTTGTGTTATGGTTACTAATATCAATTTGGTCAAAAGAACATTTTCAATATTCATAAGTAACATAGCAGATTGATATTTGTTAAGCATCTTTGATACTTTATTGAAATGAAATGAAACATTTTGTAAAAAAAACCCTAACCTTTGAAGCAGAGAGTAAAGTAATAATGAACACTCCTGATCCATAGTATGCAGTATTGTTATAAATATTGCAGTTACTAAACTCAATACTACCACTTCCATTATATAAATAACTGTACACTCCTCCTCCATTATGAGCAGTATTGTTGTATATAGTGCTATTACTAAACTCAATACTACCATTTCCATTTTGCAAATAAATGTAAACTCCTCCTCCTCCTCCTTCATTCCAATAGGAATTGTTGTATATAGTACAATTACTAAATGCAATACTACCACTTCCAGAATTGAGTGTAATGTACACTCCTCCTGCATACTGACCATTATTATGTGAAAACTCACTATTTTCAATGATTTACCTCAACTTCAATTTCGTTATTAATATGATATAACAAAATCAAGCCAGTTCCAAAGCCCAGTGTAAAATTCGATTTCACAATATTAATTCTGGACATTCTTTTAGTCTGGTCATCATAGGAAATATGTGCATTGGCTACAACACTATTAGGATATCCATTATTAGCAAAATTGCAATTAGTGATCAACACATCAAAAGCATTGAAAATAACGAGTCCTTTACCAGAACCATTCTGGACTGATACCCATTCCAATGCGACATTATTGATCTCATAAAAGATTAAGCTATCAATAAAAGTTGGATTTAAATTAAATCCATAGTTTGCTATTGTTAACAATTTCAATACAATATCTGTGCTATAAGTAAATAGTATATAACTACTGTTGTAACCATTTAACCTTATTATTGAGGTAGATTGCATAACTGTCTCATGAAAGCCTTGTTCTATATGACCCAGTCCCTGTAGAGTTATATTACTTACACCACTGATCTCCAATGTATCTTGTAGAATATGAGTTCCCTCTAGGAAGTAAAAAATTGTGTCATCAGTGAAGTAAGATGTATAGTCATCAGTATAGTGGGAGAGTTTGTGACAAGGTAGGTGAGTACGAGGACAAGGTACTCCATTAGGAGCTGCAGAGACATAATACTCAGAAGCAGTAACATATCCACTGTAGATATACAGTATAACTGATGTTATATAATAGATATGACACCAGCTCATGATGACAGCAAATTCAACAGTGAAAGATCAGAAGAACAATAGAGAATTAATGTCAAACTGAAGAACAAAGAAGATAAATAAGTTGTATAACCGAAGCCTTTTATAAGATAGGAATAATGTATGTTAATTAATTGATATCAGTACTTGTGAATACCATAGTAATTCATATAGTTTGGTATAAAACGGATGTAAGTGAACTATTCTAATTCTAGACCACCATTTCTAACTTACAAGATGTTACTATAGCATCTATAAGAAATTGGTGTTATTATCATAACTTTATGGTTAGTGGTCATATTAGAAGAATACCTTCAAAACATATCAATGTATAGTCTACTATTACAATAATTATGATACTTTTCATAAGAATTCTAATAACCACAAATTAAATTTCTGTTATTATGACACCATTTGTGTGGTCTAATTTTGTAAATATATATTAGCTATATAGTGAATGGGTTTGTCCTTGTAAGTCCACAATAAATGGTGTCAGTCAGTCATTATATATCAATCATTTACTGTTATAAGAGATACATTAGTAGCACTACCAGTAGTAGAGATTAAATTCAACAGTGTCATCAGAAGTTATGGGAGGGGCTACCTATACAATACTGCAATAAACACAATAGACACAATAGTGACAACTCATATACATGTTACATAGAATTATAAGACAGGATACTCACTTGTTATTTAAAGTATGAAGGACTGATTTATGAGACCCAATAATAAAGTTTATTTGACACTTGTTGTCATGGTAACTAATGTGTGACATTCTAATTACGTTACTGGTCATATCATTTTTATTTTAAAATACAATTAAATACAATGTCTTTGTAATAAATAATATTAATAAACAATCAATAATAATAATGAACGTTATAACAATAACATTATTACAATTATAAAGTAATATAATAATAAAATAATTATTATAAAACAGCTCGTTTGTCTCTTTGTTTCCCTTGAAACTGTGATTTCCAATTGGCAAAAATAGGATCAAATAATTTCTGATAAAAGAAAAGTCAGTAATATTAAATAATAACAATGATGTTGATAATCACTAACTTAATTAAAATTTATATGAAAGGGTTTAGCTGTACTTACTCTTTCAATTTTATTAGCTTTAGATTACTAATGGTGGAGTTCCTAGTTTAAATACATCATGTAATAATCCATTGTTCAAAAATGGAGCTCAAGTAATATGAGAGTCATAAAAGGGTTAAAAATACTTGAAAGTGGGCTCTAGTCAACAAGTACTAACCTAGATTGGGCATGATTAGTGGGTGGACCAATCATCTTACTTTGACCAAAAATCTAAGTAAACTTTTTCTAAGCCAAATTTTATTTGTTGCTCAGGGACATTCCCAGATTATGTTGAAGGAAATACATTTACTGATGCCCTTAATAGCCAAGATTCCTTAAAGGGATACCTTCTATATTTGTGATACTTGTTCTAGTCCCATGCTAATGCTTTAGTGTATTATAGAATCTCTACTTTAAGAACACCTCTATACTAAGGAGTGTCCAAGGTTCTCAAGTGTCCCCTACAGTGTGATATACCTTTACTGTCTGTGTGATATCTCTAAAATAAGATTGTTGCTGGTGCCTTATTGTCTTCCAGTATATCAATTACTCTCAACTACTACACCACCACATACCACTTCAAACTTTTCTCAGTCCAATAACTAAAAACCATATCCATATCAAATAGACCACAAACACTATTTTATACTCATCACTGTTTCCCTTGCTATCTCTGTAGATCAGTCTGTTCCCAGACCTATTCGCAAGCGAAAGTAGGTCTGGTCATGAATTGACTTTTGTGTGGGATTCCAGTAAATAATGTGGCACTGGTGTTGGTGTTCAATTAAAGTAATGTGATATATGAGATATCACACACAGTAAAGTATATATCACACTGTAGGGACACTGAGAACCTTGGACACTCCTTAGTATAGAGGTGTTCTTAAAGTAGAGGTTCTATAATACACTAAAGCATTAGCATGGGACTAGAACAAGTGTCATCAATCAATATAGAGGTTGTATAATACGCTAAAGTATTATATAGACTAGGTTGTCATCAAATAGGTTGCAAATATGCTAAAGTATTAGTATGGGACTAGAACAAGTGTCCTCTATTAAGAGGTTGTATAATACACTAAAGTATTAGTATGGACTAGAACATGTGTCCTCAATATAGAGGTTGTATAATACACTGAAATATTAGTATGGGACTAGCACAAGTATTCTAATATAGAGGGTGTCTACTCTCATTCTGTAGTTAAAGTCAGACCTGATAAAGATATTGGGAATAGCATGGCTGAGTACAGAGACAGTAATTATTTTGGATGAATTTTAACTCCACCCATTCATTGATCAAAGTTGTCATGAATATATAATATATCCCTTCCTATGAAAACATTGCTGAATTTAGCCACTTCTGTATTATGATCCAACTCCATTACAATAACATCAATAATTATACATCAGTGATTATCAAAGTCTGCATATGTGGGTGTGGCTTTAATCCTTAGAGGGTGTGGTTATAGCATGCAACACCCACAACTGACACATGTGTGCATTTTTTCTGCCAACCTTCCAGTAGTGAAAATGTAGTCTCTTCAAGGGACAACATTCCTGTTAAGAACAATTATAACCTTGTTTACTTAAGACTTTGGTTTTTTACATGTCAATATATCCATTGGTATAATGGTCAAGGCTAATTTAAGTATCAATTAGTAACTGTCATATACTATCTTTAAACTTATTATGAGTTAATATAAACTAATAATGTATGCTGTTAACTTACACCCCAGACTCTTTGAAATAGATCAATATCTTTAGCCTTGATCCTGATGTCCAACGATCCAATAGAAATAAAAGGAAATGAATATCAACTAGAAATATATGACATTAACTTACACTTTAGACTTTGAAAAACAAAGACTGTATTTCACAGTCAGTCTTTCAAAGGATTTAGTCACAGAATATGAAAATATGGAGAAAATAAAAATAATATTATTACATACTCTGTGTCATGACATGAATTATATTACTGTCTTGTTCTAGTACAGAATTTCCTTCATCAAGTTTAAATTTCTTAGCAGCTGGTTCTTCAGTCATCCCATACTTAACTGCTTCAACTTCCACGTTGCTTTGTAAGTATACGGAACACATATTTTTCTTCATTATTATTTCCATACAAATTTCATAACGTTTCCGTATACTTCCGGAAAAGTAAACAACCTCTTACAAAAGATGTCTTGAATAAAAAGTTGTACATTCCTCCTTTTGAGCCTGTGGGTTCCTGTTAGTACTCATTAATAAAAGTAATACTGCAATGCTAATTAATACGTTGTCACACTTTTTTATGATATTACACATTATGTAGTGAATAGTATGAAGTGACCAGTACACTAGTTGTAACTGTACTGTCAATTGATATGTCACTAGATAGTACTAGTACTTATAACAATAAGAGTTAGTTATAATATAAAATATACCTTTATAATTAATAGTAAATAACAAATATAACAATAGTAACAGTATATTTAGTAGTACATAATAACACACTTCTATGATATTATAATTTACATTACATACTGCTATTGCTATGCTAACTACATATCAGATATAAGGTTATATAAATCAAACATAATTAGTTTTATGAGCTAGAATTAAAACAATTGTATTATATGGTAAGAAATCAAGCATTAGTCATCTTCATCATCCAGTAGTGATTCTCGTCTCATTACTACTGATACTACAGTCACTGAACTAGTTTCACATATTAAAGTAGGGGATCCATTAGGATTCATTAAAGGAACTACTGTATCTACATTAGTTTATTATATTTCAAAATCAAATGGAAAGGTTATTTATTAATCATATCATTATATTGAATGTGTCTTGTACTTGTTGTGATAAGCCTTCACTAGGTGAGTACAATAAGAAGTGACCTTTATACTTTTAAAAAATATGATGGCAGCTTGGATTACATGACTGCTAAATCAATTTGATCTATTCCTGAATGTTATCTTTTATTCGTCTATACATAATATGAATAAAAAAAATCATTATTAGTTCTAAATGTTGGTTGCATAAACAGTCCTTAATATTGTCATACTACATTAGCAATGAAAGCAGTATAATGTTGATATTTTTACATCAAAGAAAGCTTGACTCAGGCAACTTGTATAACCATATATTGATAAATCAATCAATAGAAATTTTATTGTGATATATAATAATTGATTACAATATAATTTATTCTTAACTACTATGTTTTTTAAAATATCATTGACAATATATTTGTTGATTTTTATAAAACTCTTATTGATAAAACATCTTTTAATTACAAAAATATAAATAGCAATTACCAATCAGTGAATGAAAACTAATAATCATTAAATGTTAATACACACTCAGCAAACTACATGTATAAACATAATCATATCTAAAATCAAACTCTATTTAATACTATATAATGTACATGTATTAATAAGACAATTAATATGTCTACTAAAATACATTTTCGTGTTCATTTCATAAAAGAAATGTTGTTTTCATCATCAAGCAGAGGTTCACGTAACTCTGGCACTAATGAATATGTCATATCAGCTGATGATGATATCGGCTGGAGATCTATTTTGTTATCATCATTGGGTAGAATATTAGATCGTGTTTTAAAAATCTTTCTGATGTGCTCTTGGAAATATATGACTTTATAAATCGATCCCACATGTGATAGAACAAAATACAACAGAAAACTACAAAAGCTAGTGATACCAAAATTTTGGTTGATAGTTCTACTTTTGAATTAGTAAAGGTTTGTTTATTTATAGAAGACAATAAAATAAGGTTAAGAATAAAGAAAAACCTCCAGACAGACCAAGGGAAGCTTTTGATATATTCCCTTCAAAGGAAAATACATAAAGATAATCACAACTAAAATAGATGTTAACATATCCAAGCTAACAGCAATATCAATATCTAGGGATACAATAAGTGCTAAGACAACACGAACTAATAGTAAAAATCCAGTCCAAAAACGACACTTGTCCTTATATGGACCTCCATATGCATCAGAGAAAGGCTTCATATATGTTGACAACTTTTGGCAGCAGAACATGTGGTTTGATAAAGGTCCTTCAAATAATGGTATAGTAAGAAGGTAGAAAGTGTATGGAATAATAAGTAAAATGAGTACAGCCAGTGAGAACAGGAACAATGGTAGATGACAACCTTTCAGATATTCTACAGTAGCATCAATATACCACCTTAATAAGTAGAATTTGAAAAATCTTTTATCAATACACTGAATATTAATGTGGTGAATGACCTGGAAGACAGTGCGTATCAGTTTGGTGTATGATAGTAGTATCATAGTTGCTAATACTGGAATTGCTTGTCTTCCCACAAGTCGAACCACTTTACTGGAATATCGTGATAATATTATGATAAATATTAGTAGAAACCAAACATAGCCTGGAAAGAAAAACTGCAACCATACTTTACTACATGAACCCATACCATTAATAAAACAAGTCTCAATACCCAAATCTAGATTAACCCAGGAAATAAAAAGACTAAAAAAATTTACAGGACCATTAGGAAAAAAAATGTGTTCATATATTTTGACAACATTAGCATAAAATATAAGTCCATTGATTGTACCCACAGACACAGTTAAGTTTAAAGCAATGATGACAGCTACCAGTGCTATACCAACTAAAGCAAATGGAATGATAAGAGCTATGTAGTTATTAGTACATTGTCCACATTGATTGGAACCTAACATGAGACTAAGTCCTTCATCACATTGCCCACAAAGTAGTCCAGATCGATTGTTAAGACATTGTTCCTCTGTCATGTTAAATGTAAAACTAACGATTATTGTCACTACAATAATCAAAGGGGCAATTTGCATGAACAATAACACAATCATTGTCATTATTATAACCAATCCACATTTCACCATGTCTAGTTATAGTTTGAGTGTTGACATCACATGTTATTGTTGGTGTTTTCTCTAATTCAGATATACAAGCACAAGCATTATTCGTAATATCTAATGGAAAAGCAATTGGACAGGACTGAAAAGTAACTTCAATCAATTTACCTAAAGGATCATATAAAGGTAAAAAAGACTTCTCGAGTGTTACATAGACTTGTACTGTATTCGTTGTACTATTTGCTGTTGCACTAAATGTAACATCAGTACAATTTGAATTTAGTCTAGTGTTGACAGTTTGTACTTTGAATGAACTATCCAAGCCTGTCAGTTTTATCACACCTTTGGTTAAACCATTTCTTGAGCCAACAGTAGCTAGTGATATATTGACATTAATACCAGGCATTGCAGTTATATTGATGTTAGTAACAGAGCAATTAGGTATATTTTGTTCACAAAAGCATACTTCAATGGGATCTGATGACACTACTGATAGTCCTGTCTGTTGGGAGTAATTAAAAATGTTGAGAAATTCGTGTCCATTTATACAATAATCCACATTACCACCATATAGGACATCACCTGATATTTTGGCTTTATTATTAAGAAAATATAATTTTGCATTAGTGCTGTGATCATGTTCAAAGTCTAAAAAAACAAAAAGTGGGAAAGTCACGAGCTATGAATGTTTCTGATACAAAGATTCCTCCACCTGATTCACTAGCATAATTATTGACAAATGATATGTTTGTTTGTTCTTTTATTATTAAATGAGATGAATCATATAAAGCCATACCACCACCTAAAATCCCTGAATTGTTTACAAAGTTGGCATTTTTATTAAATGTTAACTGACTATTATAACTCAATAAACCAGTAGTGTCATGATTACTAACATCAATTTGTTCAAATATAACATTTTCAATATATACTAATAATAAAGCTGATTGAAATGTATCAACCTTTTTGGGTACTTTATTGGAATCAAATGAAATATCTGTGAAATGAAAACTTAGCAGTTTAGAAGCAAATCCATACAGACCCATACCTGATCCATAGTATGCTGTATTGTTGTATATAGTACAATTTTTAAACTCAATATTACCAGCAGTGGCTAACAAACCAATTGCTACACCTCCTCCAAAATCTTGAGCAAAATTGTGTGCAAAAATACAATTTTCAACAATAATCTCAGATTCATTGCTGGGTGTGTATACCTGTAGCAAAGTCATACCTGCTCCAAAAGTACATTCATAGTTATCAGTGCTAAATATCAATGCTTTGCCATAAGTACTAATAGTATTGTTCATTACTAAAGAATAGAGACCAGTGTTGTTAGCAAAGAATAGGAAGTTTGCCCCAACATTAGCAATGTTATTGTAGAACACAACACTTTCAATTATAAACTGTATCTTGTATGATTGTGTGTACAATAAATATATACTCAGCCCTCCACTAAATTGAATGATATAGTAGCCTTTCCTCTGGTACAACTTTTACGATTTAATCCAAATGTGAAATTTGATTGTATAATAGAAACATTGTACTGTGTTTTATTAGTGGGTTGGTCATAATACAGTATAAATGCATTACCACCTAAACAATCAGTACATGTCTTAAGAGGTTGATTTTTTGCAAATGAGGAATTGGCAATTAACACATCAAAAACATTTGCAAGAACGAGACCAAAACCCGAACCATTCTGGACTGATACCCAATTGTAATCTGACAATATTGATGTCCACAAAGAGCAAGCTAATATTTATTTGTAATAAACTGTCAAACACTCCACAATTTGCTATTGTTAATGATTTTAATACAACATCTCTGCTACTACTAAATTTTATACCTGTGTTGTTGTTTGTTACTGCACATTATAACTGAAGTAGATTGCAGAACTTTCTCGTGAAAACTTTGCTCTATATGACCCAATCCCTGTAGTGTTATATTACTTACATTGCTGATCTTCAATGTACTATGTAGAGTGTGAGTTCCCTCTTGAAAGTAGAAGATTGTATCATCAGTGAAGTAAGATTTATAATTAGCAGTATAGTAGGAAAGATTGTGACAAGGTGCATTAGTAGAAGGACAAGGCGCTCCTGCAGAGACATAATACTCAGAAGCAGTAACACACGTACGTAGATATACAGTATAACTGATGTTATATAATAGATATGACACCAGCTCATGATGGCGATATTCGTGATCTTAAGGTTTCACACAACAAAAAGTAAGTACATTGGAAATAAAATCAAAATAGTAATGATACATACCTTACTTGTGAAAAGAGATACACCCTAGTAGCCAGGGTCACTGAGAAAGCTCTTAAGATCATGTATAGTAGGAGAGTTTGTGACAAAGTAGGTGAGTACGACACGAGGTACTCCATTAGGAGCTGCAGAGACATAATACTCAGAAGCAGTAACACAAGTACTGTAGATATACAGTATAACTGATGTTATATAATAGATATGACACCAGCTCATGATCATGATGACAGCAACTTCAATAATGAAGGATTAGATGAACAATAGAGAATTAATATCAAACTGATAACCAAACAAGATAATTAAGTTGTATTACTGCAGCCTTTATAAGCTGAAAATATTGTATGATGACATCACTACTTGTGAATACCATAGTTTATATAGTAAAAACTGATGTAAGTGAACTATTCTAGGTAACCAATTTGTAACTTACATGATATTACTGTAGAATCTATCAGAAATAGTTGCTATCATAACTCTATGGTTAATGGTTATGTTAAAAGAAAACCTTCAAAACATATCAACTAAAACCATCAGTAGTCTACTAGTGGCTTCGATAATTTCATAAGAATTCTAGTAACCACAAATTAAGTTACTGCAATTATGACATCATTTGTGTGGTCTAATTTTGTAACTATAATATTAGCTATATAGTGAATGGGTTTGTCCTTGTAAATCCACAATAAATGGTGCTAGTCAGTCACTATATATCAATCATTTACTTGTATATTTTTAAGAAGTACATTAGTACCACTACCAGTAGTAATGATTAAAGTCAAAAGTGTCATCAGAAGTTATGGGAAGAGCTAACTACACAATACTGAAGTAACCTGACATGATTAGCAGATATTAGAAACGATAGTGACAACTGATATACATATTCCATTATACAAATATTATGTTAAAATTATAAGACTAGACTTTAAGAGAGATGATAAAGATGACTTTACTAATAATGAAAGGTACATGTGAAAAGACTGTCAATATGTGGTGTGTCATTGATTTAACTCTTAAGTCTAGACTTCCACAACTAGTACAACACAGTGATAAAGTGTAACTAAATACATTAAGTACTTTTGATTAAAATTCTATGAGAGTCCTAGCCATTCCAATTTTGTTATAAACAAAGTCAAAAAACTACTAAATATAAAATTTATATCATTGCTTAATTTTCATTCAGAATTGGTTAAAATCCGTAAATAGTAAATTTAGCCAGTTCTTAATTTAACTAGTACTTAATAAACTATAAATAACTTTAGAAGTATAAAGTAACTCATGTTTTTATGATTTGTTTTGTTATTCCCCATGAACAAAGACAAGACATATCATCGTCTTTATAAGAGTGTCTACCTCCCAGCTCTCACACCATAACTACCTCTTCCAGTATCAGAACAACATAAAAACAACCTCCATCACGAGAAAGAACTAGATTAGTTATATTGACAAAAGACCATTTGAATTATTGTAGCATATTATTATTATTAATATTTTTTTTCTGAAATATAGAATCTCAGTGTTCTAAATAGATTAGTAACAATAAAGAGAATGAGAGTTTATAAGTAATACCCATTATTAGAGTCATATGAAATAGAATCTATCAGAAAATAGTTGCTATCATAACTCTATGGTAAATGGTTATGTTAAAAGAAAACCTTCAAAACATATCAACTAAACCATTAGTAGTCTACTAGTGGCTTTGATAATTTCATAAGAATTCTAGTAACCACAAATTAAGTTACTGCAATTATGACATCATTTGTGTGGTCTAATTTTGTAACTATAATATTAGCTATATAGTGAATGGGTTTATCCTTGTAAGTCTACAATAATAGGTGTTAGTCAGTCACTATATATCATATAATTTACTTATATATTTTTTAAGAAGTACATTAGTACCACTACCAGTAGTAATGTCAAAAGTGTCATCAGAAGTTATGGGAAGAGCTAACTACACAATACTGAAGTAACCTGACATGATTAGCAGATATTAGAAACGATAGTGACAACTGATATACATATTCCATTATACAAATATTATGTTAAAATTATGAGACTGTAGACACTCCATTATTTTGTAAAGAAAAAAGGGAGTGGTTCATGAGACATAAGAATTAAAGTTCATCTAACATTTGTTCCCATACTAACTAATGTGCATTATTTTCTTTAAGAATAGTTATTTGAAAGAAAACTGGTAATTACTGTATTATTTTAAAATATAATTGGTGGATACTTTCTTGAATATTCTCATAATTTTTGCAAATGGTCGCTTTTAAAAAAAGATTTAGACAAGCTATCCCAGACATGATAGAGAACAATACAACAGAATACTACAAATACTATCATTACTAATATAAAGCAACACTTAACACTTGCCTTTACTTTGATGTTTTGTAGATTTGTTCATTCAAATAAGCCATGAACTTGAGATTCAGAAAAAGGACATCTCTACACAAGCCAAAGGTAAATGTCGATATAGTCCTCTCAAAAGGAAGTACATTGATAAAATAACAAATAAAAGAGATGTTTAACACATCCAAACTTATAGTAACCTCAGTATCTAGAGACACAACCAGTGCTAAGACAACTCGAACAAGTAGTAAAAAATCCAGTCCAAAAACGACACTTGTCCTTATATGGACCTCCATATGCATCAAAGAAAGGTTTCATATACTTTTGGCAGTAACACATGTATTTTGATAAAGGTCCTTCAAATAATGGTATAGTAAGAAGGTAGAAGGTGTATGGAATAATAAGTAAAATGAGTACAGCCAGTGAGAACAGGAACAATGGTAGATGACAATAACCTCCTACATATTGGACATTAGCATCAATGTACCACCTCAATAATGTCACATTATTATTACCATTACACTGAATATTGACAAAATAAAGGGCTTGGAAGACAGTACGTATCAGTTTGGTATAAGAGAGAAGGATCATAGTGGCTAGTACTGGAACTGCATGTGACCCACAAGTCGGACCATTTTGCTGGAATATTGCGATGATATTACAAGAAATATTAGTAGAAACCAAATGTAGCCTGGAAAGATAAACTGTAGCCATGTCTTACTGCAAGAATCCATACCATCAAAGAAACAAGTCTCAATACCCAGATCAAGATTGATCCAGGAAATAAATTGACTAAGAACATTCACAGGACCATTGGGAAAGAAGATGGGTTCATATATTTTGACAACATTAGCATAGAATATAAGTCCATTGATTGTACCCACAGACACAGTTAAGTTTAAAGCAATGATAAAAGCTACAAGTGCTATACCAGCTAAAGCAAATGGAATGATAAGAGCTATGTAGTTATTAGTACATTGTCCACATTGATTGGAACCTAACATGAGACTAAGGCCATCACTACATTGTCCACAGAGTATGCCAGATCGATTGTAAAGACATTGTGGATCAGGAAAGGTCATTTTAAAATAAATATTTCCATCATTGCAGTAATCAAAGGGGCAGTGTGGATAAACAATAAGACAGTCTGAATCATTTTTATAACCAATCCACACATCACCATCTCTAGTTATGATTTGAGTGTTAATATCACAAGTTATTGAAGATGTATTTAGTTCAGCTCTACAACTGCAAGCATCATTTAGTAATGGAAACCCAATTGGACAGGACTCAATGTTAACTTCAATGACTTTAGCATAGTCAACATGTAAAAGTTCACTGATTGAACTTTCAAGTGTTACAATGATATACGATGTGTTCAATGAAGGGTTTGCTAATAACTTGAAGGTTACATTGGTACAAGTTGCATTTAGTCTAGTATTGTCAGTTTGTATAGTAGATGATGAATTATCTGATGTTATCAATTTGATCACACCCTTTTGTTAAGCCATCTTTATTACCAACAGTAGCTAGTGATATATTGACATTAATTCCAAGTATTGCTGTTATATTGAAAATTGTAATAGCGCAATTTTGTATGTTTGATTCACAAAAACACACTTGGATAGGATTTGATGACACTACTGATAGACCTGTTTGTTGAGGGTAATGAAATTGGTGATCAAAGTCAAAGTTCATACAATTAAAAAAGATTTCACCTCCATACAATACATCACCAGATATATCAGCTGTATTGTGACGAAATATAACATTGCCTTAGAACCATTATTATAATAAGAAAGATTATTAAAGGTACAAAATGCTAAGTCAATGCTATTAACAACTTTTGATACAAAGATTCCACCACCTGACTCACTAGCATGATTATTGACAAATGATATGTTTGTGTTCTGATTTAGCATATTTGGGAGAGTCCATATAAAGCAATGCCTCCACCATAAATGCCAGAATTGTTTACAAATGTACTATGTCCATCAAACATTATTGGGCTATCGATACTTACTAAACCAGTTGTGTTATGGTTACTAATATCAATTTGGTCAAAAAGAACATTTTCAATATTCATAAGCAACATAGCAGATTGATATTTGTTAAGCATCTTTGATGCTTTATTGAAATGAAATGAAACATTTGTAAAAAAAAACCCTAACCTTTGAAGCAGATAGTAAAGTAATAATGAACACTCCTGATCCATAGTATGCAGTATTGTTATAAATTTTGCAGTTACTAAATTCAATACTACCACTTCCATTATATAAATAACTGTACACTCCTCCTCCATACTGAGCAGTATTGTTGTATACAGTGCTATTGCTAAACTCAATACTACCATTTCCATTTTGCAAATAAATGAAAACTCCTCCTCCAAACTGACAATTATTATGTGAAAACTCACTATCTTCAATGTTTACCACAACTTCATTATCACTATCATACCACAAAGTCATGCCCATTCCTAAGCCCCAGTGTAAAATTTGATTTCGCAATATTAATTCTGGAGACTCTTTTTGCCTGTTCATCAAAGTAAATTAATGCATTGGATAATAAATAATTAGGTTTTCTATTATTAGCAAATGTGGAATTAGTGATTAACACATCAAAAGTATTGTAAAGAACGAGTCCATTACCAGAACCATTCTGGACTGATACCCATTCCAATGTGACATTATTGCTGTCAAGAAAGTATAAGCTATCAAAAATATTTGGATTTAAATTAAACCCATAGCTTGCTATTGTTAACGAATTCAATACAACATCTGTGCTATTAGTAAATAGTATATAAATATCAGTGTAACCACTACACCTTATTACTGAGGTAGATTGAATAACTGTCTCATGGAAGCCTTGTTCTATATGACCCAGTCCCTGTAAAGTTATATTAATTACACCACTAATCTGCAACATATCTTGTAAAATATGAGTTCCCTCTAGGAAGTAAAAGATTGTGTCATCAGTGAAGTAAGATGTAGAATCATCAGTATAGTAGGAGAGGTTATGACAAGGTAGGTGAGTACGAGGACAAGGTACTCCATTAGGAGCTGCAGAGACATAATACTCAGAAGCAGTAACATATCCACTGTAGATATACAGTATAACTGAATAGATATGACACCAGCTCATGATGACTGCAGATTTGACAGTGAAAGATCAGATGAACAATAGAGAATTAATATCAAACTGATGAGCAAACAAAACATTTATGTAGTATGTAAACTACAATACATATATGGTCTGATAATTATTCATTTGTAGTTCAGTGGTTAATTAAGTTAATGGTCATATTAGAAGAAATCCTTCAAAACTTATTACCTAAACATTAGTAGTATACTAGTAATTTTATAAGAATTCTATTGATAACAAATTAAGTTATTGCAATTATGACATCATTTGCGTGGTCAAATTTTGTAATTATATATTAGCTATAGTGAGTGTTTATAGTGCACCCACGCATGTACTTCCAAAATCTACATGGTGACGTACTTCCGTTTCTTAGATTATATCCTTAAGATTTTGCACTAAATGATAGCACGTGATGAGCTCTCTCAGATAATATCCTAAATATAATATTTAAGTATTTCATGATAATGTTTTGTATTTGCCTACCTAATTGTACATTTTATAAAATTTTCCACGATTATGACGTCATAAATTAATTTCCTTCACCTCTCCCAGGAGTTCCTGCGATCATTATGTCCATTGATATTATGTCTATTTATTCATCTATTGATTTATCTATGAATCCATTTGTAAAGTTTCATTCATCTATTTCTGTACATATAAATACGAATCATTCAAGTTTGTTTTTTTCTTTTGTTTGGTCCTCTAGTTTAAATTAATTAATAGCTGATCTTCAAGACTTGTTATTGTCAGATAAATGGACACCAGATGCATATCTCATAGCCAGAGCTTACTTATGTACCTGATGACTTTAAGAGAGATGATAAAGATGACTTTACCAATAATGAAAGGTACATGTGAGAAGACTGTCAATATGTGGGTGTGTCATTTATTTAACTTTTAAGTCTAGACTTCCACAAACTAGTACAACACAGTGATAAAGTGTAACTAAATACATTAAGTACTTTGATTAAAATTCTATGAGAGTCCTAGCCATTCCAATTTTGTTATAAACAAAGTCAAAAAACTACTAATATAAAATTTATATCATTGCTTAATTTTCATTCAGAATTGGTTAAAAATCCGTAAATAGTAAATTTAGCCAGTTCTTAATTTAACTAGTACTTAATAAACAATAAATAACTTTAGAAGTATAAAGTAACTCATGTTTTTTATGATTTGTTTGTTATTCCCCATGAACAAAGACAAGACATATCATCGTCTTTATAAGAGTGTCTACCTCCAAGCTCTTACACCATAACTACCTCTTCCAGTATCAGAACAACATAAACAACCTCCATCACGAGAAAGAACTAGATTAGTTATATTGACAAAGACCATTTGAATTATTGTAGCATAATATTTTTTTAAAATATAGAATCTCAGTGTTCTAAATACATCAGTAAAAATAAAGAGAATGAGAGTTTATAAGTAATACCGATTATTAGAATCATATAAAATAGAATTTATCAGAAATTGTTGCTATCATAAACTCTATGGTAATGGTTATGTTAAAGAAAACCTTCAAAACATATCAACTAATCCATCAGTAGTCTACTAGTGGCTTTGATAATTTCATAAGAATTCTAATAACCACAAATTAAGTTACTGCAATTATGACATCATTTGTGTGGTCTAATTTTGTAACTATAATATTAGCTATAATTATAGTGAATGGGTTTATCCTTGTAAGTCCACAATAAATGGTGTTAGTCAGTCACTATATATCAATCATTTACTTGTATATTTTCAGAAGTACATTAGTACCACTACAGTAGTAATGATTAATGTCAAAAGTGTCATCAGAAGGTATGGGAGGGGCTAACTACACAATACTGAAGTAACCTGACATGATTAGCAGATATTAGAAATGATAGTGACAACTGATATACATATTCCATTATACAAATTATTATGTTAAATTATAAGACTAGACACTCCATTATTTTGTAATAAAAAGGGAGTGGTTCATGAGACATAAAATTAAAGTTCATCTAACATTTGTTCCCATACTAACTAATGTGCATTATTTTCATTAAGAATAGTTATTTGAAATGAACTGGTAATTACTGTATTATTTTTAAATATAATTGGTGGATACTTTCTTGAATATTCTCATAATTTATGCAAATGGTTGCTTAAACAAGATTTAGACAAGCTATCCTAGACATGATAGACAACAATACAACAGAATACTACAAATACTATCATTACTAATATAAAGAAACACTTAACACTTGCCTTTACTTTGATGTTTTGTAGATTTGTGCATTCAAATAAGCCATGAACTTGAGATTCAGAAAAAAGGACATCTCTACACAAGCCAAAGGTAAAACGTCGATATAGTCCTCACAAAAGGAAGTACATTGATAAAATAGAAATAAAGGAGATGTTAACACATCCAAACATATAGTAAACTCAGTATCTAGAAACATAACCAGTGCTAACACAACATGAACAAGTAGAAAAAACCAGCCAAAAATTGACTATGACTTATATAAACCTTATATGTATCAAAGAAGGGTCTCATATACTTTTGGCAGCAACACATGTCTTTCAAATAATGATATAGTAAGGAGGTAGAAGGTGTGTGGAACAATCAGTAAAATGAGTACAACCAGTGAGAACAGGAGCAATTGTAAATAACAATAACTTCCTAAACATTGTCACAGTTTTCTATGATATTGCATATTATGTAGAGTAGAGAATAAAAGAGGTGACCAGTACACTAGTTGTTAATTACTATTAGCTGATATGTAACTAGATTGTACTTGTACTTATAACAGTAAGAGTTAATTATAATATAAAATGTACTTTTATAATTAATACTCAATAACAAAATGACAACAGTAACAAAAAATGTACAGTAAATTTAGTAGCACATAATAACACACACTTCTATGATATTATAATTTACATTACACACTGCTATTGCTGTTAACTACATATCAAAAATAAGGTTATATAAATCAAACATAATCAGTTTTATGAGATAGATTTAAAACAACATTGTATTATATGGTAAGAAATCAAGCATTAGTCGTCTTTATTATCGAGTAGTGATTCTCGTCTCATTACTACTGATACCACAGTCACTGAACTAGTTTCACATATTAAAGCAGGGGATCCAGGACACATTAAAGGAACTTCCACCTCATCAATAATAGGATCTAATTGAGGCTTCTTAAATACATTCCTAATTTTTGCAAACGGTCGTTTCAAACAAGATTTAGACAGATGATCCCAAACATGATAGAAGATAATACCACAGAATACTATAAATGATACTGATACTAAAGCAACACTTAATACTTGCCTTGACTTTGATGTTTTGTAGGTTTGTGCATTCACATAAGCTATAATCATGAGATTAAGAAAAAAAGACATCTCTAGACAAGCCAAAGGTAAATGTCGATATATCCCTGTCAAAAGGAAGTACATTGATATAATAACAAATAAAAGAGATGTTAACACATCCAAACTTATAGTAGCCTCAGTATCTAGAGACACAACCAGTGCTAAGACAACACGAACAAGTAGTAAAAATCCAGTCCAAAAACGACACTTGTCCTTATATGGACCTCCATATGCATCAAAGAAGGTTTCATATACTTTTGGCAGTAACACATGTATTTTGATAAAGGTCCTTCAAATAATGGTATAGTAAGAAGGTAGAAGGTGTATGGAATAATAAGTAAAATGAGTACAGCCAGTGAGAACAGGAACAATGGTAGATGACAATAACCTCCTACATATTGGACATTAGCATCAATGTACCACCTCAATAATGTCACATTATTATTACCATTACACTGAATATTGACAAAATAAAGGGCTTGGAAGACAGTACGTATCAGTTTGGTATAAGAGAGAAGGATCATAGTGGCTAGTACTGGAACTGCATGTGAACCCACAAGTCGGGACAATTTTGCTAGAATATTGCGATGATATTACAAGAAATATTAGTAGAAAACCAAATGTAGCCTGGAAAGATAAACTGTAGCCATGTCTTACTGCAAGAATCCATACCATCAAAGAAAACAAGTCTCAATACCCAGATCAAGATTGATCCAGGAAATAAATTGACTAAGAACATTCACAGGACCATTGGGAAAGAAGATGGGTTCATATATTTTGACAACATTAGCATAGAATATAAGTCCATTGATTGTACCACAGACACAGTTAAGTTTAAAACAATGATAAAAGCTACAAGTGCTATACCAGCTAAAGCAAATGGAATGATAAGAGCTATGTAGTTATTAGTACATTGTCCACATTGATTGGAACCTAACATGAGACTAAGGCCATCACTACATTGTCCACAGAGTATGCCAGATCGATTGTAAAGACATTGTGGATCAGGAAAGGTCATTTTAAAATAAATATTTCCATCATTGCAGTAATCAAGGGGCAGTGTGGATAAACAATAAGACAGTCTGAATCATTTTTATAACCAATCCACATATCACCATCTCTAGTTATGATTTGAGTGTTAATATCACAAGTTATTGAAGATGTATTTAATTCAGTCTACAACTGCAAGCATCATTTAGTAATGGAAACCCAATTGGACAGGACTCAATGTTAACTTCAATGACTTTAGCATAGTCAACATGTAAAAGTTCACTGATTGAACTTTCAAGTGTTACAATGATATACGATGTGTTTAATGAAGGGTTTGCTGTTATCTTGAAGGTTACATTGGTACAAGTTGCATTTAGTCTAGTATTGTCAGTTTGTATAGTAGATGATGAATTATCTGATGTTATCAATTTGATCACACCCTTTGTTAAGCCATCTTTATTACCAACAGTAGCTAGTGATATATTGACATTAATTCCAAGTATTGCTGTTATATTGAAAATTGTAATAGCGCAATTTTGTATGTTTGATTCACAAAAACACACTTGGATAGGATTTGATGACACTACTGATAGACCTGTTTGTTGAGGGTAATGAAATTGGTGATCAAAGTCAAAGTTCATACAATTAAAAAAAGATTTCACCTCCATACAATACATCACCAGATATATCAGCTGTATTGTTGACGAAATATAACATTGCCTTAGAACCATTATTATAATAAGAAAGATTATTAAAGGTACAAAATGCTAAGTCAATGCTATTAACAACTTTTGATACAAAGATTCCACCACCTGACTCACTAGCATGATTATTGACAAATGATATGTTTGTGTTCTGATTTAGCAATATTTGGGAGAGTCCATATAAAGCAATGCCTCCACCATAAATGCCAGAATTGTTTACAAATGTACTATGTCCATCAAACATTATTGGGCTATCGATACTTACTAAACCAGTTGTGTTATGGTTACTAATATCAATTTGGTCCAAAAGAACATTTCAATATTCATAAGTAACATAGCAGATTGATATTTGTTAAGCATCTTTGATGCTTTATTGAAATGAAATGAAAACATTTTGTAAAAAAAAACCCTAACCTTTGAAGCAGATAGTAAAGTAATAATGAACACTCCTGATCCATAGTATGCAGTATTGTTATAAAATTTTGCAGTTACTAAACTCAATACCACCACTTCCATTATATAAATAACTGTACACTCCTCCTCCATACTGAGCAGTATTGTTGTATATAGTGCTATTACTAAACTCAATACTACCATTTCCATTTTGCAAATAAATGAAACTCCTCCTCCAAACTGACAATTATTATGTGAAAAACTCACTATTTTCAATGTTTACCTCAACTTCATTATCACTATCATACCACAAAGTCATGCCCATTCCTAAGCCCAGTGTAAAATTTGATTTCGCAATATTAATTCTGGAGACTCTTTTTGCCTGTTCATCAAAGTAAATTAATGCATTAGATAATAAATAATTAGGTTTTCTATTATTAGCAAATGTGGAATTAGTGATTAACACATCAAAACTATTGTAAAGAACGAGTCCATTACCAGAACTATTCTGGACTGATACCCATTCCAATGTGACATTATTGCTGTCAAGAAAGTATAAGCTATCAAAAATATTTGGATTTAAATTAAATCCATAGCTTGCTATTGTTAACGAATTCAATACAACATCTGTGCTATTAGTAAATAGTATTATAAATATCAGTGTAACACTACACCTTATTACTGAGGTAGATTGAATAACTGTCTCATGGAAGCCTTGTTCTATATGACCCAGTCCCTGTAAAGTTATATTAATTACACCACTAATCTGCAACATATCTTGTAAAATATGAGTTCCCTCTAGGAAGTAAAAGATTGTGTCATCAGTGAAGTAAGATGTAGAATCATCAGTATAGTAGGAGAGGTTATGACAAGATAGGTGAGTACGAGGACAAGGTACTCCATTAGGAGCTGCAGAGACATAATACTCAGAAGCAGTAACATATCCACTGTAGATATACAGTATAACTGAATACATATGACACCAGCTCATGATGACTGCAGATTTGACAGTGAAAGATCAGATGAACAATAGAGAATTAATATCAAACTGATGAGCAAAACAAAACATTTATGTAGTATGTAAACTACAATACATATATGGTCTGATAATTATTCATTTATAGTTCAGTGGTTAATTAAGTTAATGGTCATATTAGAAGAAATCCTTCAAAACTTATTACCTAAACATTAGTAGTATACTAGTAATTTTATAAGAATTCTATTGATAACAAATTAAGTTATTGCAATTATGACATCATTTGTGTGGTCAAATTTTGTAATTATATATTAGCTATATAGTGAGTGTTATAGTGTACCCACGCATGTACTTCCAAAATCTACATGGTGACGTACTTCTGTTTCTTAGATTATATCCTTAAGATTTTGCACTAAATGATAGCACGTGATGAGCTCTCTCAGATAATATCCATAAATATAATATTTAAGTATTTCATGATAATTTTTTATATTTGCCTACCTAATATTGTACATTTTATAAAATTTTCCATGATTATGACGTCATAAATTAATTTCCTTCACCTCTCCCGGGAGTTCCTGCGATCATTATGTCCATTGATATTATGTCTATTTATTCATCCATTGATTTATCCATGAATCCATTTGTAAAGTTTCATTCATCTATTTCTGTACATATAAATACAAATCATTCAAGTTTGTTTTTTCTTTTATTTGGTCCTCTAGTTAAAATAATTAATAGCTGATCTTTAAGACTTGTTATTCTCAGATAAATGGATACCAGATGCATATCTCATATCCAGAGCTTACTTATGTACCTGATGACTTTAAGAGAGATGATAAAGATGACTTTACCAATAATGAAAGGTACATGTGAGAAGACTGTCAATATGTGGGTGTGTCATTTATTTAACTCTTAAGTCTAGACTTCCACAACTAGTACAACACAGTGATAAAGTGTAACTAAATACATTAAGTACTTTTGATTAAAATTCTATGAGAGTCCTAGCCATTCCAATTTTGTTATAAACAAAGTCAAAAAACTACTAAATATAAAATTTATATCATTGCTTAATTTTCATTCAGAATTGGTTAAAAATCCGTAAATAGTTAATTTAGCCAGTTCTTAATTTAACTAGTACTTAATAAACAATAAATAACTTTAGAAGTATAAAGTAACTCATGTTTTTATGATTTGTTTTGTTATTCCCCATGAACAAAGACAAGACATATCATCGTCTTTATTAGAGTGTCTACCTCCCAGCTCTCACACCATAACTACCTCTTCCAGTATCAGAACAACATAAACAGCCTCCATCACGAGAAAGAACTAGATTAGTTATATTGACAAAAGACCATTTGAATTATTGTAGCATAATATTTTTTTAAAATATAGAATCTCAGTGTTCTAAATACATCAGTAAAAATAAAGAGAATGAGAGTTTATAAGTAATACCGATTATTAGAATCATATGAAATAGAATTTATCAGAAAATTGTTGCTATCATAACTCTATGGTTAATGGTTATGTTAAAAGAAAAACCTTCAAAACATATCAACTAATCCATCAGTAGTCTACTATTGGCTTTGATAATTTCATAAGAATACTAGTAACCACAAATTAAGTTACTGCAATTATGACATCATTTGTGTGGTCTAATTTTGTAACTATAATATTAGCTATATAGTGGTCCTTGGGTTTGTCCTTGTAAGTCCACAATAAATGGTGTTAGTCAGTCACAGAGCTAACTACACAATACTGAAGTAACCTGACAAAATTAGCAGATATTACAAACGATAGTGACAACTGATATATATATTCTATTATACAAATATTATGTTAAAATTATAAGACTAGACACTCCATTATTTTTAAAGAAAAAGGGAGTGGTTCATGAGACATAATAATTAAAGTTCGTGTAACATTTGTTCCCATACTAACTAATGTGCATTATTTTCTTTAAGAATAGTTATTTGAAATGAACTGGTAATTACTGTATTATTTTTAAATATAATTGGTGGATACTTTCTTGAATATTCTCATAATTTTTGCAAATGGTTGCTTTAAAAAAGATTTAGACAAGCTATCCCAGACATGATAGAGAACAATACAACAGAATACTACAAATACTATCATTACTAATATAAAGAAACACTTAACACTTGCCTTTACTTTGATGTTTTGTAGATTTGTGCATTCAAATAAGCCATGAACTTGAGATTCAGAAAAAAGGACATCTCTACACAAGCCAAAGGTAAATGTCGATATAGTCCTCTCAAAGGAAGTACATTGATAAAATAAGAAATAAAGGAGATGTTAACACATCCAAACTTATAGTAACCTCGGTATCTAGAGACATAACCAGTGCTAACACAACATGAACAAGTAGTAAAAAAAACAGCCAAAAATTGACTGTGACTTATATAAACCTTCATATGTACCAATGAAGGGTCTCATATACTTTTGGCAGCAACACATGTCCTTCAAATATTGATATAGTAAGGAGGTAGAAGGTGTATGGAACAATCAGTAAAATGAGTACAACCAGTGAGAACAAGAACAATCGTAAATAACAATAACTTCCTACATATTGGACATTAGCATCAATGTACCACCTCAAAAATGTGACATTATTATTACCATTACACTGAATATTGACAAAATAAAGGGCTTGGAAGACAGTACGTATCAGTTTGGTATAAGAGAGAAGGATCATAGTGGCTAGTACTGGAACTGCATGTGAAACTAATTCAGTGACCCAAGACCATGAACGATATACTCCATGGTCTGAATTAAAGAAATGGCCAAAAATCATTAATAACGAAATTACTTGAATTTTTGGAAGTCAGCTATATAGCTCCCTGTTAATTAGAGCAATTTATTGTGCTTTGAAAGGTTTTCAAAGTGTGACAAAAATTAAAAAGGCTCATTAATTTATATGTACATGTACCAGTAAAAGAAAGGGAATTATTAGAGCATTTTCTAAAATGTAATGCAACATTTGAGAGCAGTAGTACTACTGTCACTTAACAATGACCTATATAGCTAACTCCTTAAAAAAATTCAAGTGATTTTGTAATGTAAACCAATTCTTAAGTTTTGACTTCAAAGCCTGCATATGTGGGTGTGGCTTTAATCCTTACAGGGTGTGGTCATAGCATGCAACACCTACAACTGTCACATGTGTGTTTTTTTCCAACCTTCCAGTAGTGAAATTTGGTTTTTTTAAGGAAGAACATTCCTGACATCCAATGATGTTATAGAAATAAAAAGGAAATTAAGAGTAATGATGTAAATTAATGTAAACTAGTAATGTTTGCTGTTAACTTACACTTTAGACTTTTGAAAACAACGGCTTCTTTCAAACAACTTCTGTCAAGACAGTCTTTTAAAGATTTAGTCACAGAATAAAAATAAAATAAAAATAAATTATTTTTACATACTTTGTGTCGTGACATGAATTATATTACTGTCTTCTTCTAGCTCAGAATTTGCTTCATCAAGTTTAAGTTTCTTAGCATCTGGTTCTTCAATCATCCAAAACTGTTTATAACTTTCACGTTCCTTAGCATGTATACGGAACACATTTTTTCCTTCATTATTATTTTCATAATTTCATAATGTTTCCGTATACTTCCGGAAAAGCAAACGGTTGTGGCAATTTACAAAAGATGATATCTGCAATAAAAAGTTGGTACACTCATTCCTCCTTTTGAGTCTGTAGGCTCCTGTTAATATTCATTAATGAAAGTAATACTGCAATGCTAATTAATACATAGCCACACTTTTTTTTATGATAACATATATATTATGTAGAGTAGAGTATAAGGTGACCAGTACACTAGTTGTAACTGTACTGTCAACTGATATGTCACTAGATAGTATTTGTACTTATAACAGTATAAGAGTTAGTTATAATGTAAAATGTACCTTTATAATTAATACTAAATAACAAAAATAACAATAGCAATATTATGTTTAGTAGTATGTAATAACACACTTCCATGATGTTATAATTTACATTACAAAACTGCTAGTACTGTTAACTACATACCAAAAATAAGGTTGCATAAATCAAACAAAATCAGTTTTATGAGTAGAATTCAAACAATTGTATTATATGTTAGCATTAGTCATCATCATCATCCAGTAGTGATTCTTGTCTCATTACTACTGATACCACAGTCACTGAACTAGTTTCACATATTAAAGCAGGGGATCCAGGACACATTAAAGGAACTTCTGCATCTTCAGTTATTATAGGATCTGGAGGAGGCTTCGTAAATACACTCCTAATTTTTGCAAACGGTCGTTTCAAACAAGATTTAGACAGATGATCCCAAACATGATAGAAGATAATACCACAGAATACTATAAATGATACTGATACTAAAAACAACACTTAACACTTGCCTTGAATTTGATGTTTTGTAGGTTTGTGCATTCACATAAGCTATAATCATGAGATTAAGAAAAAAAAGACATCTCTAGACAAGCCAATAGTAAATGTCGATATATTCCTGTCAAAAGGAAGTACATTGATATAATAACAAATAAGAGAGATGTTAACACATCCAAACTTATAGTAGTCTCAATATCTAGAGACACAACTAGTGCTAAGACAACACGAACAAATAGTAAAAATCCAGTCCAAAAACGACACTTGTCCTTATATGGACCTCCATATGCATCAAAGAAAGGTTTCATATACTTTTGGCAGTAACACATGTATTTTGATAAAGGTCCTTCAAATAATGGTATAGTAAGAAGGTAGAAGGTGTATGGAATAATAAGTAAAATGAGTACAGCCAGTGAGAATAGGAACAATGGTAGATGACAATAACCTCCTACATATTAGACATCAGCATCAATATACCACCTCAATAATGTGACATTATTATTACCATTACACTGAATATTGACAAAATAAAGGGCTTGGAAGACAGTACGTATCAGTTTGGTATAAGAGAGAAGGATCATAGTGGCTAGTACTGGAACTGCATGTGAACCCACAAGTCGAACAATTTTGCTGGAATATTGTGATGATATTACAAGAAATATTAGTAAAAACCAAACATAGCCTGGAAAGATAAACTGTAGCCATGCCTTACTGCAAGAATCCATACCATCAAAGAAACAAGTCTCAATACCCAGATCAAGATTGATCCAGGAAATAAATTGACTAAGAACATTCACAGAACCATTGGGAAAGAAGATGGGTTCATATATTTTGACAACATTAGCATAGAATATAAGTCCATTGATTGTACCCACAGACACAGTTAAGTTCAAAGTAATGATAAAAGCTACCAGTGCTATACCAGCAAAACCAAATGGAATGATAAGAGCTATGTAGGTATTAGTACATTGTCCACATTGATTGGAACCTAACATGAGACTAAGGCCATTACTGCGTTGTCCACAGAGTATGCCAGATCGATTGTTAAGACATTGTGGATCAGGAAAGTTCATTTTAAAATAAATATTTCCATCATTGCAGTAATCAAAGGGGCAGTGTGGATAAACAATAAGACAGTCTGAATCATTTTTATAACCAATCCACACATCACCATCTATTGTTACTATTGTTATATTTGTTATTTACTATTAATTATAAAGGTATATTTTATATTGTAACTAACTCTTACTGTTATAAGTACTAGTACTATCTAGTGACATATCAATTGACAGTACAGTTACAACTAGTGTACTGGTCACTTCATACTATTCACTACATAATATGTAATATAATAAAAAAGTGTGACAACGTATTAATTAGCTTTGAAATATTACTTTTATTAATGAGTATTAACAGGAACCCACAGACTCAAAAAAGGAGGAATGAGTGTACAACTTTTTATTCAAGACATCTTTTGTGAGGTTGTTTA
Organism: Gigantopelta aegis; assembly: GCF_016097555.1. Lineage (NCBI taxonomy): Eukaryota > Metazoa > Mollusca > Gastropoda > Neomphalida > Peltospiridae > Gigantopelta > Gigantopelta aegis. The sequence continues at coordinate 83,553 of NW_024533171.1, forward strand.
CTTTTCCGGAAGTATACGGAAACGTTATGAAATTTGTATGGAAATATTAATGGAAAAATATGTGTTCCGTATACTTACAAAGCAACGTGGAAGTTGTAAGCAGTTAAGTATGGGATGACTGAAGAACCAGCTGCTAAGAAATTTAAACTTGATGAAGGAAATTCTGTACTAGAACAAGACAGTAATATAATTCATGTCATGACACAGAGTATGTAATAATATTATTTTTATTTTCTCCATATTTTCATATTCTGTGACTAAATCCTTTGAAAGACTGACTGTGAAATACAGTCTTTGTGTTTTTCAAAGTCTAAAGTGTAAGTTAATGTCATATATTTCTAGTTGATATTCATTTCCTTTTTATTTCTATTGGATCGTTGGACGTCAGGATCAAGGCTAAAGATATTGATCTATTTCAAAGAGTCTGGGGTGTAAGTTAACAGCATACATTATTAGTTTATATTAACTCAGTTAACAGCATACATTATTAGTTAACTCATAATAAGTTAACAGCATACATTATTAGTTTTATATTAACTCATAATAAGTTAACAGCATACATTATTAGTTTATATTAAACTCATAATAAGTTTAAAGATAGTATATGACAGTTACTAATTGATACTTTAATTAGCCTTGACCATTATACCAGTGGATATATTGACATGTAAAAAACCAAAGTCTTAAGTAAACAAGGTTATAATTGTTCTTAACAGGAATGTTGTCCCTTGAAGAGACTACATTTTCACTACTGGAAGGTTGGCAGAAAATGCACACATGTGTCAGTTGTGGGTGTTGCATGCTATAGCCACACCCTCTAAGGATTAAACCACACACCATATATGCAGACTTTGATAATCACTGATATATAATTATTGATGTTATTGTAATGGAGTTGGATCATAGTACAGAAGTGGCTAAATTCGGCAATGTTTTCATAGGAAGAGATATATTATAAATTCATGACAACTTTGATCAATGAATGGGTGGAGTTAAAATTCATCCAAAATAATTACTGTCTCTGTACTCAGCCATGCTATTCCCAATCTCTTTATCAGGTCTGACTTTAACTACAGAATGAGAGTAGACACCCTCTATATTAGAATACTTGTGCTAGTCCCATACTATTATTTCAGTGTATTATACAACCTCTATATTGTGGACACATGTTCTAGTCCATACTAATACTTTAGTGTATTATGCAACCTCTATATTAAAGACACATGTTCTAGTCCATACTAATACTTTAGTGTATTATACAACCTCTATATTGAGGACACATGTTCTAGTCCATACTAATACTTTAGTGTATTATAGAACCTCTATATTGATGATACTTGTTCTAGTCCCATGCTAATGCTTTAGTGTATTATAGAACCTCTACTTTAAGAACACCTCTATACTAAGGAGTATCCAAGGTTCTCAAGTGTCACCTACAGTGTGATATACCTTTACTGTCTGTGTGATATTTCTAAAATAAGATTGTTGCTGGTGCCTTATTGTCTTCCAGTATATCAATTACTCTCAACTACTACACCACCACATACCACATCAAACTTTTCTCAGTCCAATAACTAAAAAACCATATCCATTATCAAATAGACCACAAACACTATTTTATACCTCATCATCTGTTTCCCTTGCTATCTCATGTAGAAGAACTATAGTCTCATCCCCAAACCTACTCGCAAGCAAAAGTATGTCTGGTCACACTAGTTGACTTTTTTGTGTTCCCATTAAAGAATGTGGCACTGGTGTTGGTATGCAATTAGAAGTAATGTGATATATGAATATTATTAAATTGAAGTGTGGAGATATGTCTACTGCAAACATTGTCTTTAAAATCGATGAAGTTCCTAAAGAATTTGGATTTACTCTCAAAGAAAAACAAAAAAAATTACAAAAAGCTTGTCTATTTTTTGTAAAGCTTTTGTGGTTGCATTTCAAGTTTCTAGCACATCTATTACTATGGAGTATAGACAGGAATATTCATTGCTCTTGTTTCTTATAATAACATGATATTTGGGTTTACTGCTTAAGTCAGAGCAGCAAGAGTATCAGATTTCTTGAATGCATACACTTTCACACCTGCTTAAATTTAATAAATATTCATATTTCATATTTCAGGGCCCCTGAAGTCTTACTTGGTTCAGCACGATATTCTTGTCCCATTGATGTATGGAGTATAGCTTGTATATTTGCTAAAATGTCTAATAAAAAAACGTCTGTTTCAAGGAGACTCTGAAATTGATCAACTCTTCCGAATTTTCAGGTTATTTAAACAGGTTTTATAAACTGGTTTAACTAGTTCCACTGTAGGATTTTGGGTACACCTAATGATACAACATGGCCTAATGTAACTGAACTACCAAATTTTAAACCAAATTTTCCTAAATGGATTGGAAAGAAAGACAATAAAACAAGTTTGTCCTCGACTTGATGCAGCAGGTTGTGACCAGTTAATGGTAAGTTATTGTTCAATGATCCTTTTTAAATCTAGTGTTTTTAATATCTAGTGTCTTTAAATGTTGGTTTATAATCCTGGGAAGAGAATGTCAGCAAAGACTGCTATACAACATCCTTATTTCAGTGATTTAGACAAGTCAGGTCTACCTGATACAGTACAGTCTTAAGAACATATTATAACATTAATATTTTATGTATCATTAACTGTATACTGTATTAACACACACTAATACATCTGAATGGGAATAAATTATAATAACTTGTATAGTCTAAAATTATGAAGGAACTTGTAAGTATCAATTAAAATAACTGAGAGCTCATTATTAAGGGCGTGTCTGTTTTGATGGCTACGTCTATATCAGGTTTGATTACATTATTATAATAGTTATCTATTGTTATGTGTGTGTGTGTGTCATGTTCTACAGATTATTATGTACCTACAAAGAGGTCTGATCACTCCACACATATAGTGGGTGACTACCTCTACATGTGGGGCGGTGATATGAATGGTCTCCCTATAGTACATGATAATGAAGTCAAACGGAAGATGACCTCTGTTATTGAGGTATTTCACTTACCAACTGGTAGATGGGAACAACGACCTACTAATGGAAAACCTCCACTGGGTGTCTTGGACTATGCCTCCACTGTTATCAGTAACAGGATCTACTATTTTGGAGGCTATTGTAATCATGACCAGTGTCATTACAATTGTGTCAACTCATTAATAACAGATTCACTTACATGGAATGAACTGTTCCCAACTAATCCAAGTATGGGTCCAATGATGAAGTCATACTGTGGGATGATATCACTTACATTCAATAAAGTGGATTATCTACTGATAGTTGGTGGTATTGGTCCATGTCCTACCTCTCCACAACCTGGTGCTCAGTATAGTGATAAGGGAACAGTTGGTTGTAATGTTCGTACTAATGAACACCACTATTATCAGTTATCCAGTGGTAAGAAGATCAATATATCATGTTATTAATACAAATATATCAAGTACAATTTTACAACTGTTTGTATTTCAGGTCAGTGGATAATACCAGAAATTACTGGAGAATGTCCACCTCCTTGTAGTAACTTCACTTTTACATCACTACCTAATAACAGAGCTCTGTTATTTGGTGGTGATACTCCTAATGGTGACATTAACACTGTGTATATTGCTCAATGTACAAAGACTGCAGTAGTGAGTACAATATGTATTAAGTTAAAGTATTTAGTTACTGTATAATATTGTGGAGGAATTTAAGGTTTGATATTATTAAATGAACTAAATTTATAGTATATAATGTCTTTATATTATTATTAGGAACTTTTTTATTAATAAACAAGTGATTAATTGTTTGTTAATATTTCTTTAATCAACTTAGAGGTTATATTTATAACTGAAACATTCCTTTAGTCAACTATATAATGATACCATATTTCATTGACTAAATGTCACTCTTGAATAGTAGCCTCCCTTTTTGTATATGAGTGAAATTGATGATGAGCTTGAATAAATGATACAATGACTGCTTAACAAAATTGTCTATTGATAATTTATAATTAATTATTAATATTAATATTATATATATAATAATAATATGTATATATTATATTAATTAATATTAAGTTGTTCTGTTAAGTGAAAAAACACAACAAAGATAATTTTTATTTTTTAAAAATGTTTATTCAGTCAGGAAATAACTGTAGTTTCATAAAGTCCTTAAACAAATGAGTTCACAATGAGGTAATATTTGTTTAAAATTTCTGTCAATGCTTGATCTATCATTTACTAACTGATACACAAAGTTTAAAGCTATTGTTTATCAGGAATGTTCAGAATCACTTCTAACTCTAGAAACTTTAATAATTCACAATTATATTTAAATAGTGACCTCAAATAGTAAATTTCCCTATTGTTGTTCAATATTTGTCCCAGGTCTTATTAAAGGAAATATTGTAACTAAATTAAAATCCACATAAACTATAAAATGAACAATATTCTTAAACATTTCCCAGTATACAGTATTAATTACTGCTATGTTAATTGTATAATATGTTAACTTGAATATTATCTACCCAGCACTGGAAGAAGATATAAGTGAACCACTTCTCAAATCAGTGAATTGGCCTAAGAGTAGATGTTATCATGCTACCATTATTATCAGTGACCTACATGTGATGATGATGGGTGGTATAATCCTACTAGTATTGCTGACAGCTGGTTATTTAACATTGATACAAAGACATGGACAAAGGTTAGTTACTAGTTATCATGTGACCTAACACTAACACAAAGTGAGTTAATGTCTATGATCTACAATATGAGGAGATATAATAAAGTGTGACTATTTGAACTTTGACCTCTGAAAATAACCCTCATCTATAGAAAATTTATAATTAATAATAGTTATTGTTTTTATGACCTGGTTTTATACCTATAGTCCTGACACTATAGTATGTTAACATTTATGATAGTATAGTCTATTGATATATCTGATTTGTTTATAGTTATAATTCAGTTATTAAAGACTGTACATAAGTACTTATGTTCATGTTTTAAAATATTGTAACATGTCAACTCTACCAGTTCATACAAAGTTATAGTCTGTTACTAGAGTACATGTATCCACTGATGTTACATGTATAATGACTAGTTTTTGTAGTAATATCATAACATCATTATTATAATGTCATATAGTACACTATATTCCATCTTATAGCTCAATATACTAGAGTCAGTGACTAAGAGATGGAGCCACTCCCTCTCATTATGGAATGTGTCAACTACTACTGTATGGGTAATACAATTTGGAGGACTTACATACCCTGATGGTGAACTCAATGATACTACAGTGATAGAACTTAGTAAGTAGTGTCTATTGATGATAGTATTTGTTATATAGTACCCACACACATTATCAGTATTATCACAGTATGATATAGGAGTATTGACACACTAACTGTTTATATTACAAACTAGTCTCATAACTCAATACTATTGTAAAATACTATATCTCTCACTGTAGTATGTAACGATGACCAGTGGACTGTAGGAGATGTCATAACTAACCTGACATCTACTGAAGAATATCAACTTAAGCTACAACAGAAGAGACATGGACAACCTCAACTTACTGTCCAATCTCCTACACGTCTTCAACCTTCATCTTCATCAGGTCAAGAATTACAAGAGAAAGATAGAGAAATTCAACATTTAACACAACAACTTGAAGTTACCAACAAAGAGCTACAAGATACCAAACAACAGCAGATAGATATGACAAGAGCTTATCAAGAGGACCTTCAAACAAAAGAAAGACAACTACATCAACTACATCAAGAACTTCAAGAGAAACAACAAACTCAAGCTATACTTCAACATGAGCTAAGAGATCATGAAAATAGAGAAAGGTTACTTCAACAACAGCTACAAGATCAAGAAGAGAGAGAAAGACGACAGTCACAGCATAGTCAAGAGAGAGAAAGAGTACTATGTCAAGAACTTCAAGAGAAACAACAAACTCAAGCTAATCTTGAACTTGAGCACAGAAATAGAGAAAGGTTACTTCAACAACAACTACAAGATCAAGAAGAGAGAGAAAGACGACAGTTACAGGATAGTCAAGAGAGAGAAAGAGTACTACGTCAAGAGTGTGATGACCTTCACCAAGAACATGATGATTATCGTCAACAACATGATAATATTGAACAAGGTCTTCGTCAACAACTCCAAGAGTCAACTACTTCTCTTCAACAAACACGTCAAGGTAATGCCACTCTTCAACAACAAGTTCAACAGTTACAAGAACAGTCTCACTGGTTAGTGATGAAGGAGGAGATTGAGATGACTGACGAAGTTCTTGGGAAAGGAGGTTGGGGAGAAGTCAAGGTGGCCAAATTTCGTGGCCTTAGAGTAGCTGCCAAATGTCTTTATGAAGTTATCCTGTCACCATATAACATATCAGTTTTTACAAGAGAAATGGAGATTGCTGCTCGAGTACGTCATCCTAATCTCCTTCAGTTCATAGGAGCCACTAAAGTGGGTACTCCTATCATCCTCTCAGAACTAATGCCAACTAGTCTTCGCAAAGAGCTAGAAGCTGGTCCTCTACCCTCTCCTGCTGTTCTGACTATCAGTCAAGATATAGCCTGTGGTCTCAACTATCTCCACCTCTTTAAACCAGACCCTATATTACATAGAGATGTAGCACTGCTAATGTACTTCTTACTCGTGGTGATTACAGTTGGAGAGCCAAGGTATCAGACTATGGTTCAGCTAATCTTCAACCAATGATTGGTCATACAGTCAATCCAGGTAATCCAGTTTATTCTGCTCCAGAAGCTGGTGTACCAAGAGACCATTCTCCTGCAATGGATGTTTACAGTTATGGTGTTGTCTTGATTGAAATGATGATCTGTCGTATTCCTGAGGTAGCTCAGAGACAACTTCATATTAACAGTATTAGACAACCAATGTTTAAAGCTCTTATTGAGCGATGTTTGAAAGAGAATCGTAGAGAACGTCCGACAATGTCAGAGATCATAACAGACTTCAATGAAACCATTTAATAGTATACTAGTGTGTGTTATAATTTTAGTAGTGAGGTTATTATAATAGTTAGTTTAGCTATTGTCATTATAATAATATTACCATATATGGACATTTTGCAGAGAAGTGAATGTTTAAATTATAACTCAACACTTTTCTGCCCTTTCACTTAGAGAAGGAAATAACAGACTATGTATATAGAGAGAGTGTTCATAGAGAAAGTTTTATCTGAAAAGTTAGTATTATTGACTGACATACAGTTATATTAACAATATAAAATATAATGTTATTTATATAGTATATGCTGGACTTCTTAATGTACAGATGTCTATATTAGGATGATAGTGAGCTGGTCCTGGAGTAGATTTTATTAAATAGAACATTAATATTATAGTTATAATGCTGACTTGACCTTTTGTTGTGAGATGGTAAATGTATATAGTGTAAGAAGGATAAGATGTCAGTGTAATATTAGTGGCCTCTAGTGTGTTATAACTGTTAGGAGCTGGTTGAATAGTTGAGCCTATTAGAAGATATAAGATCATACTTAAATGAAACATCTCTATAATGGACACTATGGAAGTCTAGTGTGACAGTCTGAACCTTAAGCCACATACTTAATGTTTAAGGTTTAGTGATAGGATCAGTATTAAAATATGGTGATCTCAGACTGTCACACTGTACTTCTTTAGGACAATGTCATTAGTAGAGGTGTGTGTCCTCAATATAAAGGTCATTAAAGTATTAATAGTATGGGCCTAGAACAAGTGTCCTGAACTTCAGACTTATGATTTATTCCAAATTTTATTACCAAGAGGTAGAGTTGTTTTAATTCTCATAGAATAAGATGGTGCTGTCCTTGTAGTTAAAGATTGACATCCAATTATATGAGGTATATTATAGGAACATGGAGTAGTATTCTAAAATTAAATAGATTTAATAAAATTATAACTAAATTATATAAAAATTACTTGTTCCCTGTCCTGATTAGTTTGATAAATCCATAAATTTGTGGTCGTAATTGGAGAGGGGTTTACCTGTTACCATGACAACATTATCAATTTAAACATAGTAATAAAGGACATACTGTCAATATGATGGGTTGATATCCAACATAATGGACCTTTACTACTTAAAGAAGATGGTCGGACATCATAGGTACAGGGAGAAGGTGTCGTTATTTGTTCCAGAGAAAGAGGTGGTTGTGAGACCAAGCATTGTCTTAAACCTGAAATTATAATCCTCTCAAGACTTTTCACTATATTACTTACCAATACAATGAGATGTCTTTGGTTTTTCAATAGTATAAAAAGTGGAGGAGTTGAGGTTACTATAGAGAATATTATTAACAATGATCTAATTAATTGAATCTATTAATTTTACTGCTAATAAATAAAAGCGCGAATTGTTGTCATTTAAAGATTGCTAGCGGACAAATAGTCAAATCTGATTCGTCGAGGGCTTGAAGTATATAAAGAACTGCGCTGGAATTTTTATCATTTCTTGTCCAAGTTAGTTTGTAATAAAGATGTTGTCCTTGTTGCTGTGAAACTAACTATGGTCTACACTACAATGACTACCTCATATCTACAGAAACCTTCTCTCTCACTTACCGAGTCAGTTATAAGACAATCCTTTGAGGTCTCTTAGCTGGTCTTCCATTAGGAGTCAGTGAACATAATCTATCTCTAAAGAACTGATGCTCTTCCATTTCAGCCCCACCTAACTAAGACCACACCCCTAGATATTTTTTAACTCTTTGTGTACTGTGTGGTGTGGTAGCCTACTCCTGGCTATTGTGAACTGGTAAGTACATTGTTTATACAATACTATAATTGGTAATGTATTTAATAAAATATTAATAAATTGTATCTAATAACGAACTATATACAAATTTGTTCTATAAAATTTAAATATTCTTTTCTAGTTTATAAAAGTTCCAGTTGTAGTCATTATTCATGGACAAGACCACCTCACTACTGCTATGGAGAAAAAGCTGTTCACTTATGCGCACCATCAGTTACCTGGTGGTATCTATTGTGACCCTGAGCCAAACAAAGAAGCTATTCTCAATAAGTTGGAGCCCAGTAATGATATCTGCGAATCCATACTAGGTCTTAATGACTATTTGAGCACAGCAATCCCAAACATGCATCAAGTGACAAGATCTAATCTTATTGAAGTCCAAAAAAAATAAGACAATGCAATGGTTTTAGAAGAATTACGTGAGGAAAAGCAACAAAGAGTGTTAGATTTGGCTGTAGAGTGTAGGAGGAAAATGTTGAAGGAGCGTAAGGAGAAGAACGTAAGAAGAGGTGAAAAAAGAAGAGAACAGATTCTTCAAGCACATGTTAGAAGACAAGTACTTCAGCAGAGATCTCAGAAAGAGAAGGATAAATTGTCAGAGTTACACCTTATCACAACACCAGAGGAATTAAGTGAGGCAATTCAAGAAATAGACAAGGAAGATCTCAGTAGGATGAAGAGAATTGCACAGAAGCTTACTCTATTAATAACACAGATTAACATAAAGAAGAAAGTATTACAACAAGATATTTGTATAGTTTTTACTCATTCACGGGAACAACGCCCCATAAATGAAATCATCCAGAGTTGTCTGATTTCATAGCTGCTAACAAGTGTGATTCAATACCAAGTAATCCCTCTTCCTTAATAGAAAAATTAATTCGTCACAAATTTTAACTTTAAGTTACAAATGAAGAAGTATGGTACAATGGCAAGATCGTTGATTATGATTCTACAACAAAGCTATATCAAGTTGTTTATGATGTGGATAATGATAGTTATTATTTTGATTTATTTAAAGATATTGTATGGGAGATTTAATAATATGCTAGTCTCTGACACTCTGTAATAAATTTTATTTTCTTTCTGTTTATTTCTTTACTATCTCTGCTACATGCATAAACCCATCTGGTGCTTTGATAAAATCAATACTTATATTTTAAAATATTAATGTTATAATTTAATTATTTATCAAACGTGAAGTGTTTTTAAGAGCTTAGTATTTTATAATTTATTGAGAGGTAGTTTCTATTGAGCATAAAGAAGTGTTTTTCAGAGCTTTCAGTAAAGTATTTTCAACCAATTCTTCAAAATTGACACAATCAGAATGAGCAGATTTACATGCTTTCTCCAGTGATGACACCACTTTCTCAGCTCTAATACACTGCTTTTTAATCACATTCATTTCATTAGTGACATCTCTGAGAGCATGTTTGTACATGGAATTCATTTATCGTTTCAGCATTTTCTATCTTCAATGCATTTACAGTAGCCACCAACTTTTGAATCTGTTCCGTGCATTCCTTTACTTGCAGCTGAACTGCATTTATTTGAATATCTTCTAGACCATACCTTACTATAGAACTTTGAGGTTGATTAGATGTAGCAATCCTTTCAATAAAACGATAAGCATTATCAGGATGTAAATCTCTTGCCCAGCAGATTTGTATCGATTGAAATATAAAACTTTCCTAGTGACACTTTTGTCAAAGTGGACATTTGAGGACATCTTGTGATGAAATAGTGCAAATCTTGGTAAAATACATAATCAAGGGACTCCTCTTAAATGCCACACCAGGGATTGTTCCTGGCCACTTAATACCTGACTGAAAACTTCGGCCAACAGCTCTTCATTAAGGCCATAGGCATGTAGCTCCTAAGGAAATACAGTACCTACATGCAAACATAATTTATATAAAATGCAGTAAACAATAAACATACAATATACCTTTAGGACCAGGGTTTCTAACTCTTGGTACCAATGTTTTACTTCTGTACAATGCAAGAGCCGGTCCACAAATTTTACTACTACCTCTTAAAGACGGTTTGGTTGGTCCGGTGATATGTTTCACTGTATCAAACAAGCGCTTGGGACGTCCGACATTCACATGAGGATGGGCAAGCTGAAACTTTTCAAAAAGAGTGTCTGGGTACACTAGTACTTTTCTCTACACAATTTTCTGACTCTTGTAGCAAGTCAATCAAATCACCATATATGGGATCTAAGTAATAACATGTTAGCAAAGAGCAATTATACATGGAAATCACCTGGTGAATCTTGCACTTTCTTTGTCATGATAGCTTGATAATAGTTGAGGACTATAGTGTAAAAAAATCAATTAAATCATGATACAAAGGGCACCGCCCATTCCAATCCGGCGACTAGCACATATCACTACATGCCCAGATAGCAAACCAACTCGCACCAATTTTTCTCCTATTACCAGGTATACACCAGACATTAGTCTACAATACCATGATGTGAGAGAGAGGCTATGCTGTATTTCTGGAAAATGGGGACAGCAAAGGTGTAACCAGTCATATCAGGTTAACACATTTTCAGGAAAAACAAAGAGCAACTTCACTACAGGGACATGTTAGTGTATCCACACTGACCTCAGACAAGTGACAGATAAATGACACACAAGCTCAACTCTACTCACTGTCTCACGTTACCCACATGGCAGTGCAAAGCTAATTTTAACACCTAGTGTACCAAACAGTTATTAATAAAAAATTTTCTACAGAAAGAGAAGTTGGAGCTACATTATTGTGTTGCCTTTGTATTATATCAAGTATGTATATCAATTCATAGTACTAAAAGAATGGTTTTTTTGAAAGTTCATTTTTCACATTGCAGACCCTAAATACAATGACTACCTCATCTCTACAGAAACCTTCTCTCTCACTTACCGAGTCAGTTTTAAGACAATCCTTTGAGGTCTCTTAGCTGGTCGTCCATTAGTAGTCAGTGAACACAATCTATCTCTAAAGAACTGATGCTCTTCCATTTCAGCCCCACCTAACTAAGACCACACCCTAGATATTTTTAACTCTTTATGTACTGTGTTGTGTGGTAGCCTACTCCTGGCTATTGTGAACTGGTAAGTACATTGTTTATACAATACTATAATTGGTAATGTATTTAATAAAATATTAATAAATTGTATCTAATAATGAACTATATACAAATCTATTCTATAAAATTTAAATATTCTTTTCTAGTTAATAAAAGTTCCAGTTGTAGTCATTACTCATGGACAAGACCACCTCACCTCTGTCTGTGACATATCTCTCACCTCCAGTAGGTCCTGTTACTAGAGTTGTTGTCCCAAGACAGTCTAGTCCACGAACTACCAGCTCATTGGTGAGTGATGATGTCATTGTCATGTGACCTATATTCTCTCCTGTATAGCTACCTACCTCTAACACAGTACAGGATAAGATGACAAGTTTGAGAGAAGAGAATGCAAAGTTAGTATCACAAGGACAGCATCTTGTCTCTGAACTAGAAAGCACTTCACATCAACTCTAATGCTAAGGTATTTAATTAATCATAGGGGTTAGTGTTATTATCCTTGTCATTAGATTCACAATTTAGAGGGTCGACTTAAAAAGTCAGACTCAATCACACCTCAAACCACACCCCCAAGCACCTTCAAATCACCTTCAACTGAGAGAAGAGAGAGACAGAATGGAGTACTCGTCAGAAAGTCTTACAAGATCAGTTATTAGATGTACAGGAAGAATGCAGATATTATAATGTTATATTAGTATTACCATATATGGTTATGTTCATGTGTGTAGGCGATTAAGAGATGCTTGTGTTGAAGCTGAACAAAGAACAAACAAGAGAGCAGATGTACCAGACAGAGTAAGTTATACTTGTAATTAGGACACTCTCTATATTGAGGACACTTGTTCTAGTCCCATCTAATACTTTAGTGTATTATACAACCTCTATATTGAGGATATCTCCATGTTCCAAGCCCCCAAAGTGTCTACTACTATAGTTCATATATTGATAGTCAGTGTTTATATACAACTCTAGACCACTATATTATGACTATATTATACCACCAAGATCTGAGACTATCAGTAGTTACATCTTCCAATAAAACCTCACTATTAAAGACATCCCTTGTAAATTGAACTAGTACTGATAAGCCTCTTTAAAGAAAGAATGCCCTTTAATTAAGACAATTAATTGGAATTTACTGTATATTATTAATAATTTATTTTATTGGTATTATTTCTTTTAGCCTCTGTCATCACAAAGGATTTCCATGAACTGGTATTAGCACTTACACTAGACATTCTAATAAAACTGAAAAAATATTCTCTCCAATTATAAAGCTGTTAGTGGAAGCAAAAGTGCTTACAGCTCTCTCTTATCAAAACCAATCCTCACTGGTGGAAATAGCTACCCTCGTGAAACAGGTCTAGACCGGTCATTATCAGGTAGTAATACCAGTTTGTCCAGTGTTAAGTCTGCTAGAGAACCTCTCACATTCTCCACACTTAGTACATTCAGTTCTGCCTACTCCATTGTCCTTGATAGTACTGGATCTAGTTCAGCTGTAGAATTAGAGAGAGCAAAAAAAAAGATCAGAAAATTGGAAAAAGAGGTCAGTTAGTGCATTTATTAGAGTTGTCATGTGACTTCCTCCTCTTATCATGTGACTAATTTTGTCTTACTTAAAGCAATTACATAATTGTCACATGACATCCATCTCTTTTCATTTGTATTAGGTAATGGTTTTAGAACAGCAGCTACAAGAGAAAACAAAAAAACTATCAGAAACTCACGTTGAGGACCTGACACAACTGAGGTCCTTACTAGCACAAGAGAAAGCCAGTCATGCTATCAGTTCCCATCAAGCACAAGAGAAGACAGCAAAGTATAATATAGTCATGTTTATCTATTGATAATGTTTTTTTTTAGTTTCCTAAATATAATATATTCTTTCTTAGTGAATTAGGTCGTATTAAAGCATTACATACTGAACAATGTAATGACTTGGAGACACAGTTACATCGTCTTAAAAGTGACAAGGTAAAGTTAGATGAAGAAAACTCCAAACTTAGAACGTCACTTAAAGGTAACTATTATTTCTCTATAATTGCATATGTAATGGATGTTTCTGGTAGGGAGTCAGAGTGAGGCTAAGCTACTTTCAGATAATGTATCAAAGTTACTTGCACAGTTAGATGGTGAGTGATGATGTCATTGTCATGTGACCTTTATTCTCTCCTGTATAGCTACCTACCTCTAAAACAGTACAGGATAAGATGACAAGTTTGAGAGAAGAGAACACAAAGTTAGTATCACAAGGACGTCTTGTCTCTGAACTAGAAAGCACTTCACATCAACTAGAATTAGTTAATGCTAAGGTATTTAATTAACTCTTAATCATAGGGGTTAGTGTTATTATCCTTGTCATTAGATTCACAGTTTAGAGAGTCGACTTAAGAAGTATTACATCAGTCAGCAGAAATTCAAAGAAGAAGCGCCAGTACTTACCTGAGCAGGCCAAGTCTTAGAGAAGAAACTATTTAAAAAAGAGTAGTCATGTCTATAGATGATTATACAAAGATTGAAAAGATTGGAGAAAGGACTTATGGCGTCGTTTACAAGATAAGTCTTCTTTCACGCTATATTTCTTACTTGTTTTAAAGTGTGAGTGTGTGTGTGTGAGTATTGTGAAGTGAATGGAATGTGGTTATTCACTAATAGAATGGCTCGAAATAGTCTCAACTCTCTCTTCTCTCTCTTTCATACTCTTTCTCTCTCTCTCTCTTGTGCAGACTTGAGAAGATAATTCATCAAGATTCCAAGTTCTATCTTGTTTTTGAATTCATTAGTATGGATTTAAAGAAATATATTGACACTATTCCATCTGGACAGTATATTGATCCAGTATTATTAAAGGTAACAATCACAGTAATAATGGATATATGGTTTGATAAATGGATACATGGATCAATAGATCAAATGTATTAATGGACAAAACATATGAATGATTATATGGATGTATAGATAGGTGACCAATCTACAATGACCATACATTATATTAGTTATATTTATTGCAAATGTTCTATTGTTAGTAATATTATATTTACTTCATTATTTCTTATATTAATAGAGTTATATTTATCAGATCCTCAAAAGTACAGTTTTCTGTCATTGTCGACGTATTATTCATCGTGACTTAAAAACCACAAAATCTGTTAATTGATGCTAAAGGAGCTATTAAACTGGCTGACTTTGGACTTGGACGAGCCTTTGGTATACCAGTTTGTGCACATACCCATGAGGTCTCTCTCTTTGCCTCTCTCTCTCTCTCTCTCTCTCTCTCTCTCTCATACTGACCCATTGTTAAATTACACAGGTAGTAACACTGTGGTACAGGGTCCCTGAAGTCTTACTTGGTTCAGCACGATGTTCTTGTCCCATTGATGTATGGAGTATAGCTTGTATATTTGCTGAAATGTCTAATAAAAACCTCTGTTTCAAGGAAACTCTGAAATTGATCAACTCTTCCGAATTTTCACGTTTATTAAACAGGTTTTATAAACTGGTTTAACTAGTTCTACTGTAGGATTTTGGGTACACCTAATGATACAACATGGCCTAATGTAACTGAACTACCAAATTTTAAACCAAATTTCCCTAAATGGATTGGAAAGACAATAAAAAAAGTTTGTCCTCGACTTGATGCAGCAGGTTGTGACCAGTTAATGGTAAGTTATTGTTCAATGATCCTTTTTAATTCTAGTGTCTTTAATATCAGCAAATGTTGGTTTATAATCCTGGGAAGAGAATGTCAGCAAAGACTGCTATGCAACATCCTTATTTCAGTGATTTAGACAAGTCAGGTCTACCTGATACAGTACAGTCTTAAGAACATATTATAACATTAATATTTTATGTATCATTAACTGTATACTGTATTAACACACACTAATACATCTGAATGGAATAACTTATAACAAATAAAATAACTTGTATAGTCTAAGATTACTTGTTTTATGATGGAACTTGTTAAGTAGAGAGTTGTCCTCAATTATAATAGCTGAGAGCTCATTATTAAGGGCGTGTCTAATTTGAAAGAAAAAGCTGGCTGCGTCTAGATCAGGTTTGACTACATCATTATAATAGTTATCTATTGTTATGTGTGTGGTGTGTGGGTCATGTTCTACAGATTATTATTATGTACCTACAAAGAGGTATAGTCACTCCACACATATAGTGGGTGACTACCTCTACATGTGGGGTGGTGATATGAATGGTCTCCCTCCCTAGAATGCATGACAATGAAGTCAAACGGAAAATGACCTCTGTTATTGAATTATTTCACTACCAACTGGTAAATGGGAACAACGACCTACTAATGGAAAACCTCCACTGGGTGTCTGGGGTTATGCCTCAACTGTTATCAGCAAGAGGATCTACTATTTTGGAGGCTACTGTAATCATGATGATTGCCGTTACAATAGTCTTAACTCATTAATAACAGATTCACTTACATGGAATGAACTGTTCTCAACTAATCCAAGTATGGGTCCAATGATGAAGTCACAATGCGGAATGATATCACTTACATTCAATAAAGTGGATTATCTACTGGTAGTTGGTGGATATGGTCTACGTCCCACCTCTCTACAATCTGGTGCTCAGTATAGTGATACTCCTAGTAATAATGTTCGTACAAATGAACACCACTATTATCAGTTATCCAGTGGTAAGAAGATCAATATATCGTGTTATCAATACATTATATATCAAGTACAATTTTATGACTGTTTGTATTTCAGGTCAGTGGATAGTACCAGAAATCACTGGAGAATGTCCACCTCCTTGTAGTCACTTCACTCTTACATCACTACCTAATAATAGAGCTCTGTTATTTGGTGGTTATACTCCTAATGGTTTTATTAACACTGTGTATATTGCTCAGTGTACAAAGACTGCAGTGGTGAGTACAATATGTATTAAGTTTAAAGTATTTAGTTATTGTATATATTGTGGAGTAATCAAGTTTAAAGTTTGATATTATTAAATGAACTAAATTTATAGTATATAATGTCTTTATATTATTATTAGGAACTGTTTTATTAATAAACAAGTGATTTATTGTTTGTTAATATTTCTTTAATCAACTTAGAGGTTATATTGATAACTGAAACATTCCTTTAGTCAACTATATAGTGATACCATATTTCATTGACTAAATGTCACTCTTGAATAGTAGCCTCCCCTTTTTGTATATGAGTGAAATTGATGATGAGCTTGAATAAATGATACAATGACTGCTTAACAAAATTGTCTATTGATAATTTATAATTGATTACTAATATTAATATTATATATATAATATAATAATATGTATAATATTATATTAATTAATATTAAGTTGTTCTGTTAAGTGAAAAACACACAAAAAAAGATAATTTTTATTTTTTAAAAAATGTTTATTCAGTCAGGAAATAACTGTAGTTTTATAAAGTCCTTAAAAACAAATGAGTTCACAATGAGGTAATATTTGTTTAAAATTTCTGTCAATGCTTGATCTATCGTTTACTAACTGATACACAAAGTTTAAAGCTATTGTTTATCAGGAATATTCAGAATCACTTCTAACTCTAGAAACTTTAATAATTCACAATTATATTTTAAATAGTGACCTCAAATAGTAAATTTCCCTATTGTTGTTCAATATTAAAATAGATGTCCCAGGTCTTATTAAAGGAAATATTGTAACTAAATTAAAATCCACATAAACTATAAAATGAACAATATTCTTAAACATTTTCCCAGTATACAGTATTAATTACTGCTATGTTAATTGTATAATATGTTAACTTGAATGTTATCTACCCAGCACTGGGGAGAAGATAAGTAAAACATTTCTCAAATCATGGAATTGGCCTCAGAGTAGATTGGGTCATGCTACCACTATTATCAGTGACCTACATGTGATAATGGTAGGTGGACATTATGGATTCATCAGTACTATTGCTGACAGCTGGTTATTTAACATTGATACAAAGACATGGACAAAGGTTAGTTACTAGTTATCATGTGACCTAACACTAACACAAAGTGAGTTAATGTCTATGATCTACAATATGAGGAGATATAATAAAGTGTGACTATTTGAACTTTGACCTCTGAAAATAACCCTCATCTATAGACAATTTATAATTAATAATATTTATTGTTTTTATGACCTGGTTTTATACCTGTAGTCCTGACACTATAGTATGTTAACATTTATGATAGTATAGTCTATTGATATATCTGATTTGTTTATAGTTATAATTCAGTTATTAAAGACTGTACATAAGTACTTATGTTCATGCTTTAAAGTATTGTAACATGTCAACTCTACCAGTTCATACAAAGTTATAGTCTGTTACTAGAGTACATGTATCCACTGATGTTACATGTATAATGACTAGTTTTTTGTAGTAATATCATAACATCATTATTATAATGTCATATAGTACACTATATTCCATCTTATAGCTTAATATACCAGAGTCAGTGACTAAGAGATGGGACCACTCCCTCTCAGTATGGAATGTGTCACCTACCACTGTATGGGTAGTACAATTTGGAGGACTCTATGGTGGTAAAACTCAATGATACTACAGTGATAGAACTTAGTAAGTACTGTCTATTGATGATAGTATTTGTTATATAGTACATACACACATTATCAGTATTATCACAGTATGATATAGGAGTATTGACACACTAACTGTTTATATTACAAACTAGTCTCATAACTCAATACTATTGTAACATACTATATCTCTCACTGTAGTATGTAATGATGACCAGTAGACTGTAGGAGATGTAATAACTAAACCTGACATCTACTGAAGAATATCAACTTAAGCTACGACAGAAGAGACATGGACACCCTCAACTTACTGTCCAATCTCCTACACGTCTTCAACTATCATCTTCATCACATCAAGAATTACAAGAGAAAGATAGAGAAATACAACGTTTAACACGACAACTTGAAGTTACCAACAAAGAGCTACAAGATACCAAACAACAGCAGATAGATATGACAAGAGCTCTTCAAGAGGACCTTGAAACAAAAGAAAGACAACTACATCAACTACATCAAGAACTTCAAGAGAAACAACAAAATCAAGCTACACTTCAACATGAGCACAGAAATAGAGAAAGGTTACTTCAACAACAACTACAAGATCAAGAAGAGAGAGAAAGAGGACAGTTACAGGATAGTCAAGAGAGGGAAAGAGTACTATGTCAAGAACGTGATGATTTTCGTCAACAATTTCAGGACTCAACCACTGCTCTTCAACAAACATGTCAAGCTAATGCCACTCTTCAACAGCAAGTTCAACAGTTACAACAACAGTCTCACTGGGTAGTGAGGAGAGAGAGGAGATTGAGATGACTGAGGAGATCCTTGGGAAAGGAGGTTGGGGAGAAGTCAAGGTGGCTAAATTTCGTGGCCTTAGAGTAGCTGCCAAATGTCTTTATGAAGTTATCCTGTCACCATATAACATATCAGTTTTTACGAGAGAAATGGAGATTGCTGCTCGAGTACGTCATCCTAATCTCCTTCAGTTCATAGGAGCCACTCGAGTGGGTAATCCCATCATCCTCTCAGAACTAATGCCAACTAGTCTTCGCAAAGAGTTAGAACTGGTCATCCTGCTGTTCTGACTATCAGTCAAGATATAGCCTGTGGTCTCAACTATCTCCACCTCTTTAAACCAGACCCAATACTACATAGAGATGTCAGTACTGCTAATGTTCTTCTTACACATGGGCAGTTTAGGTGGAGAGGCCAAGGTATCAGACTATGGTTCAGCTAATCTTCAACCAATGATTGGTCGTACAGTCAATCCAGGTAATCCAGTTTATTCTGCTCCAGAAGCTGGTGTACCAAGAGACCATTCTCCTGCAATGGATGTTTACAGTTATGGTGTTGTCTTGATTGAAATGATGATCTGTCGTATTCCTGAGGTAGCTCAGAGACAACTTCATATTAACAGTATTAGACGACAAGCGTTTTTTTTTAAAGCTCTTATTGAACGATGTTTGAAAGAGAATCGTAGAGAACGTCCGACAATGTCAGAGATCCTAACAGACTTCAATCAAAACCATTTAATAGTATACTAGTGTGTGTTATAATTTTAGTAGTAAGGTTATTATAATAGTTAGTTTAGTTATTGTACTATGTGTGATATATAATAATATTACCATATATGGACATTTTGCAGAGAAGTGAATGTATGAATTATAACTGGAATTTCTGCCCTTTCAACTTAGAGAAGGCAATGCTAGACTATATATATATAGAGAGAGTGTTCATAGAGAAAGTTTTATCTCAAATGTTGACTGACATAACATTATATTAAACAATATAAAAATAATGTTATTTATATACTATATGCTGGACATCTTAATGTACAGATG
This sequence comes from Gigantopelta aegis, assembly GCF_016097555.1. Classification (NCBI taxonomy): domain Eukaryota; kingdom Metazoa; phylum Mollusca; class Gastropoda; order Neomphalida; family Peltospiridae; genus Gigantopelta; species Gigantopelta aegis. The sequence continues at coordinate 103,847 of NW_024533171.1, forward strand.
TCTACATTAGGATGATAGTGAGCTGGTCTGGAGTAGATTCTGTTAAATAGAACATTAATATTATAGTTGTTAAAGATAATGCTGACTTGATCTTTTATTTGTGAGATGGTAAATGTGATATAGTGTAAGAAGGATAAGATGTCAGTGTAATATTAGTGGCCTCTAGTGTGTTATAACTGTTAGGGAGCTGGTTGAATAGTTGAGCCTATTAGAAGATATAAGATCATACTTAAATGGAACATCTCTATAATGGGACACTATGGAAGTCTAGTGTGACAGTCTGAACCTTAAGCCACATGCTTAATGTTTAAGGTTTAGTGATAGGATCAGTATTAAAATATGGTGATCTCAGACTGTCACACTGTACTTCTTTAGGGACAATGTCATTAGTAGAGGTGTGTCCTCAATATAAAGGTCGTTAAAGTATTATTAGTATGGGGCCTAGAACAAGTGTCCTGAACTTCAGACTTATAATTTTATTCCAATTTTTATTACCAAGAGGTAGAGTTTTTTTAATTCATAGAATAAGATGGTGCTGTCCTTGTAGTTAAAGATTGACATCCAATTATATGAGGTATATTATAGGAACATGGAGTAGTATTCTAAAATTAAATAGATTTAATAAAATTATAACTAAATTATATAAAAAATACTTTTTCCTGTCCTGATTAGTTTGTTAAATCCATAAATTTGTGGTCGTAATTGGAGGGGGTTTACCTGTTACCATGACAACATTATCAATTTAAACATAGTAATAAAGGACATACTGTTAATATGATGGGTTGAACTGCATTCATTTGAATATCTTCTAGACCATACTTTACTATAGAACTTTGAGTATGATTAGATGTAGCAATCCTTTCATAAAATGATAAGCATTATCAGGACGTAAATCTCTTGACCGCAGATTTGTATCAATTGCAATAGAAAAACTTTCCTAGTGACACTTTTGTCAAAGTAGACATTTGAGGACATCTTGTGATGAAATAGTGCAAATCTTGGTAAAATCCATAATCAGGGGAATCCTTAAATGCCACACCAGGGATTGTTCCTGCCACTTAATACCTGACTGAAAACTTCGGGCCAACAGCTTTCATTAAGGCCATAGGGCTTGTAGCTCCTTAGGAAATACAGTACCTACATGCAAAAATAATGTTATATAAAATGCAGTAAAACAATAAACATGACCAATATACCTTTAGGGCCAGGTGTTTTCTAAAAACTCATGGTACTCCATGTTTTACTGTCTGTACAAGAGCAAGAGGCCGGCCGGTCCCCCCCACAAATTTTACTACTAACCTATTAAAAACTGATACTAACCAAAGTGGCCCTTGGGGGCCGTCCGAAACATTCCACCATGAGGAGGGGGCAAGCTGGAAACTTGTTTCAAAAAAGAATGTCTGGTTACACTAGTACTTGGCTTCCTACACAAATTTTCTACTTTGTAGCAAGTCAATCAAATACCTATATGGGAATTATAATAAAACTGTTGGCAAAAGAAGCAATTTAACATGGGAAAACTACCCTGGTTGAAATTTGCACCTTTCTTTGTTCATGAAGCTTGAAAATGTTGAAGGACATA
>NW_024533172.1:0-54354 GCF_016097555.1 Gigantopelta aegis
AACTAAATACTTCAGCGTCCATGATCATTAACTAGGTTAAAGTAAAGCAACACACCAGAAACCCAACAAGCTATCAAGTAGGAATGGCCTGTTTTAAATTTTCCAATTTGTACCCCAAATATTAATTGGAGATTTACAAGGCTATCTAGTCCTTAAATAAAAGCTTATTAATTATTCCTCATATTAATTAGAGTTTATTAATAGTTATTAACATTTAAACCTTTCTCAACCCTGTAATGTTTACTTAATTCGGTATTGTGGGAATCACTAAACCCTGCCGATCCTAAAAACCACACCACTTTCGTTACAGTCAAGAAAAGTAAAAAGAAACTTTCAAATACTTTTTTTATTAGATTCCACCAACCATTTTCATTTTTCCATTTCTCTGTCCATTTCTTATGCTGCTTTTCCCGTAATTCTCCTTTCCTCTGGAAAATTGTATTTTTTTGGATCACCTTATCTTCTTTACAGAATCCAAAATCTTTTAGAGGTTCTTTTTTTAATTGGCTCAGTCTACTCAATACGTTTCCAAAGGGTTTTCAAAATCACTAAAAAAACTGAAGGAAAATCTCAATAAGGTGCGGTGCTAATTGCAACGTGAAGTAACATTTGGAACTGGGAGTTTAGGTTATCTTGGTAAATAAACGATTAGATTTATTTGGTTTAAAGCAAGAATTTTTTTTTGAAAAAAAATTAATTTGGGTCTGGCTTTACCCCGGGCAAAGGGTGCTGGGCCCTGTCTAAAATGCCAGGATTATTAAAATTCATTTCCTTTAAATTCCTACCTAATAACCCCGATTATACCTCTACCTCACCCTTGCACCATACATTGTTAATATATACTAAACCTTAAACACCTTTCTTTCTGGCGTTGTTAAACTATTAGCGTTTTTAACTAATTATTTAAATGTGATTTTTATTACGCTTTTTTCAAGTTTCATTCTGAGGTTATCTATGGGTTTCAAGTTTGAGACCTTAATCTACTAATTTGAAGAGATATTTTCACTACAACCCTTGATGGAATGGATTTGTACTTTATTTGGAATCCCATTAAGCAATTAGTCCTCATGATCTTTTTTTAAATAACAAACTCCTCCTTTTCTCCACTTTCTCGGTGAGAACATTGATATTGTCTAGGATGTAGCTTGAATTGTTGTCTGTTAAAAATAAATAAAGAAAGAAAGTTGAAGGGTTGAAAGGTTGGTGAAATTAATCAAAACTAAGTTTGCAAAAAGTTCTGATCATGATGCAACACTTCATTTTTTGAATCAAAGTTTGTGAATATCCAGTTCATGGGCTTTTTTCTTAATCCTAAATTTAACACCAACCATATGTACATTTAAAATCAGTAAAGCAATCATGAATAAATTGTTTTTAAAAAATACTAAAAATTTATTATTCCAAATATTTTTGTTGTAAAAATTAGTTAGATTCTTTATACAGTTTATAAAAATCCTTTAATATGTTCTTGGAAAATCTAATTGTTAGTTATTAAGATAGTAACAAGGACACACAGGCTATGGTTGAGTCATCAGGATAGTACCAGTATATTATGAAACCATAAAGACACCAGAAATACTCAGATGAAATGACCTCCACATGTAACTATAGTATGGTCATAACAGGATATTCTGAGGTACTTAAGAATCTGGATATTCTTGCACATGGACCTACAATTCTTTATACCGTATAGTTTGAGGATGGACGAGGTATTCAATTTGGACCTCCTATTACATCCATTGTGAGTGGTCATTCCAGGATGCCCCAAGTTGACTTGTGGTACATGTACTTAGAACGTAGAGAGCAATCATTCAATGCTATCATATCCCACAATCTTTACCAAATACAATCGAAGTACTTAGGACTCAGACAAACTCACTGGGCTTTCATGCTTGTTATGTGAGTATCCTGAGGATTTTTTTTGACCAAAATTAGAGGATCAATGGTGTCTCCTTTAACAGTCATATTAAACAAAAGTACTTAGGAAGTTTAAAAAGGATAGAAAATATCCTGGGGGCTGTTGGACATCACTCTTGAAAACTGAGATGCATTAAAAAATAATACTGACATATGGAAAAGTATACAATGAAACTAGCTTGCAAAAATAATATTAAAGATGATCAGCTACACCCATTTTGTAATACTTGTGTGGTAAAGGCTAATAAAATTTATGCTACAGGTCAAAACCAGTTAGGATAAATAACATAGCACATTTCATGCCTAGTTTCAATAGAAAAGGGCAAGCAGATCTTTAGATCTTTCTGCTATTCCCATAGACAGATCAGTATCTGATTGCTGTAGGACTTCGAAGTTAATGAAAAATTACTGTTGCCAGACATACTCATGCATACGTGTAAACAATGTAAGATAGCCACATCTTAAAGAGGAGGTGTAACACAATAATGAGCCACAACATTTCACTGACAAGAGAGGAAATTGAAAAGATAATTATATTATCATTAGAAGTATAAATCTTCACATTACATAGTCAATAATTCAACTAGATGATATTTCTACTACTACAGTTTATTAAACACTACTGTGACATTTATATTAAAAGTCCACACTTATTTTATGTGAAAACTGTTATTTGACCATAGAATTTGCAGCATTTCACAACTTCTAGAATTTATATATAAAAATGAAGTTCATTTTAGTCAATTTACTTTTTGGGAGGGAATTTAAGGCTGTCCGTAAAAAATTTTTTTATTTTTTTTTTCTTGTTTATGAAAATTTTTTCATTTGTTTTAAAACCAAAAAAAAAAAAAAAAAAAAACCATAACTATATTATATGGCAATGTATAAGGCTCCTGGCTCTAATTTTTTTTTACATGTTTACTATAGTATATATTTGTATAGGTATGTCATCATTGTATGACTGACTGTTTTACTTTTTTTCTTGGGAGGGGAACAGGGTGAATTGGGCTTACTTTGAGCTGTTGTAATACCTTTGCCATAAAAAAAATTGCATGGGAATTTCGATATTTGAGGTTCTATGGTTACTATAGTATGTATGTTCATTGTACATGTCATCATTTTATATGACTGGTTTACCTTGTTTCATAGGAGGGGGAACAGGAGGAATGGGCTTACTTTGAGCATGCTGTTCCTTTGCCATAACCATAATTGGGATGCCCATTTCAAAATGGTCTCATCGAGGTTCTTATGTTTACTACATAATACTATGTTCAATGTGCAATGTCATTAACTTTATAATGACTGGTTTACCTTGTTTCATAGGAGGGGAACAGGTGGAAATGGGCTTAGTTTGAGCTGTTGTACCTTTGCCATTTACCAAAATGGAATGGAATTTCTATATCTTCGAGGTTCCTATGTTTACTATAGTAGGTATGTTCAGTGGTATATGTCATCATTTATGACTAATAGTTTTGGTTTCATAGGAGAGGGAAACAGGTGGGAATTGGCTTACTTTGAGCTGTTGTATCCTTTGCCCATAAACAATAATTGCATTGAATTTCTATATCTGGGGTTCCATGTTTACTATAGTATGTGTACAGATATATCATCAATGTACATGACTGATTTACCTTTTTTCTTAGGAGGGGGAACAGGAGGAATTGGTTGGTTGGGCACTCTGAATTGTACTGTATTATACAAATAACCCCAAACATTATTAAGACAATATGAGAGTTCATTTACTTGCCTTGTTTTGTAGCAGTAGTAGCTTCACTTGTACACAAATGTTTTCTTTTACTTTCCCTTGATCTGATTTTTTTGGGCAGCAGAGGCCTAGTATTAAAATAGCAATACATATGTAATTGTTAGTGCAAATACTGAAAAATTGTGATAAAGCTACAGAGCATGACTCACAAAAGATGAAAATATGCTACATACTTTTTCTGGGATTTTCAGTTACTATGTCATCATAATCATCAATAGAATCTACAACACTTTTATAAACTCCATATAAAACAACATTTTGTTATAAATTCTGACCTTTACCCTATTTGGAAAATATTATTGTTATCATAATTATATCGTGACCTCAAACATTTCTAAGGGCAATTGAAAGTCATTTACTTGCCTTTTTTGGGGTAACAGTAGTAGTGTACTTGTACAACTACTTTCCTTTATTTTCCTTGCTCTTGTTTTATAGGGATTAGTGGCCTAACTTGAAATGACATTATAAAAAGCCAATTGTTATTTATAATACTCAAATATATTAAAAAGGTACATGGCATGACATGAAATATGATACATACATTTTGCGGGGGGAAGTTTTCAGTTACTATGTCTCATAATCATTAGGATCTACAACACTTTGAAAAGTCCTATCGAAAAACAATATTTGGTGGGATAAATCTCCAATTACCTATTTGGAAAAATTTTATTGTCATTATAATTAATATAGTGGCCTGAAACATTTCTAAGGACAACATGAGAGTCATTTTATACTTGCCTTTTTTGTGGTTAGCAGTAGTATCTTTACTTATACAACTGCTTTCCCTTTAGTTTCCTTTGATCTGATTTTTTAGGGATTGGTGGCCTAGAATTGAAATGACAATATACAAGTATTAGTATTTACATACTCAAAATGTTGAAAAAGCTACACAGCATTAATCACAACAATGAAATATGATAATACTTTTTGCTGGAATTTTCAGTTATTATGTCATCAAAATTATCATAATATTCTACAACACATTTGAAAAGACCATATTAAACACATGTGATGATACATCTCTGATTACTTATTTGGAGAATATTATTGATATCACATACAAAGTACTGCTGTCATTATAAAATTTTGTTTCTTCTACCAAATGGTAATGCTCTTCATTGTCATCTTCTCTTCTAGAATTTTATGTACCCTCTATATATATATTGTAATGACATAACATTATTTGAAATTGTATTTACAACACACTTTGGTTTTAATTTGTAATTTCTTTTTGTTTTTTTGAGTTTCTTATAATTCTAACTGATATTATTATGCAACAAGCACAAATTAATAATAGGAAGCCACCAGCAGAAACCACTTTGCAGTAAATAGATTACTATGTTTTTCATATTAGTTTTTCATAACTTGATGTGACTTGGACTAGTGCTATTGAGTTTTGGGGTTGACTTATTGGCCAGAAAATAAATTGATGTCACTGTTAACACCTCTCCATTAACTATTTTGTTGAAGAATTTTTATCCAACTTTGCCAACATAGTTCATAGGTTGTGATGTTGGGATTATTAGATATAGTAGATAACCTTGCTCTCATTTCTATTGTATGTTGGCTGTCACATTGTAAAGTGTTATCTGATCTATAGTCTGAAGTTATTAAACAATAACAGACTTTATTTAACACTCTATTTATGACTTGAGTAATTTTGAATTTACTGTCAGTTTATTAGCTATTATAACAAGAAATTGTATTATGATTTTTGTCATTGTTATAATGACTTACTATCCACAGATAACAGTTATCCAATCCATTGATATGCATAACAATCGTTTGTTGTCATATATACTTTAAAGCTATAATGTAAAATTTTTAATCATAGTTAAAATTAAACTAACCAGGAATTAATATATTTTGAGATACCAAACCATGTCCTTCTTTAGTTTGTGCTGACACTGACAAACAATATTTTGAGAAGTGGATCCAGATTTCCTACTTTAATTGAAGTATTAAGAGTATGTATTAATAATTTGTTCATGTTCAACCACAATACAATGGTCTATTGACTTGGTCAGATTAAGGAAAATCCTGTCACAATTCCTCTCCCCTCTTCAAGTGTTAGAGCCTTTATTTTAATGATTATTTCAGTTAAAGAAACTCTCTGTGCTACTTTAATGTTTTGGAGCCACTCTGGGGACTACAGAAAAGTACAAACATTGACTTAAGATATAAGTAATCACTTTAAATTAAATTTAATTATTATACTTGTGTTTTTAAGATTTACCTGTCTCCTTAGTAAAAAATATTTTATGCAAAGGTTCTCCTATACCAGCAATAGTAACTGCAGAGACATTAACTTCATATGGAGTGTAAGGAGCTATAAATAGTATATAAATTATAAAAAAATATCATTTAATATGTAACCAACTCAGGTTGTGTATTATGTATATGTTTTCTTCAGACTAAGTACAACAGATTGATTTTCTGTCAAACTCCTAATACTGATGTAGTAGTGTAAAATAATTCCATTTGATATCAATGGTGGCTGCCATGAAATGTTGACAGATGATTAGATAGCACATTGAAAGTCAAGTGATGTATATTGTTCCTGGCTCTATAGTTTACCATATGAAAAGATATTACAATATTTACAAACCCTTTTTATTTATCTATTCCTTTTGTATGTATAGTTATTCATGCCAACATCTAACCTGTCTGTTCTGTTGTATTATACACATAGTCTGACTGAGGTCCTTCTCCTCCACTAGTTTGCAGCTGAGAGACTTATTCCTACTAGTTGATAGGGTTTCAGTTCCTCCAGATGATATAGTATCAACTGACTATCTACAGTTCTAATAGATATCTCGCTACCATTAGTATAGTTTATGTACATAGTATAGTGAGTAATGATACCATTAGGTATCAATGGAGGCTCCCATTGAATTTGAAGAGATGAAGAATTAACAACACTAACTGTAACATTAACTGGAGAGTCATTAGGAGCTAAATTGGAAGTTTCCAACCTCATTAAGTCGCAATTAATAGATGCTAGTCTGTTACTTACCATCTTGTAATGTAGTAAAATTAATACATTCTGTTTTTCCTTTTCCATTAGTTGTCCATTGAGGTATGACACAGCAAATGTATGAAGTAAACGGTTTTTAGAAATATTACAGAGACATTCAATTTCTGAGTGGTATGTTGATTCTATTACAGAGTTAGTATTTAATATATTACACATCACTATGTAACCATGAAAACTTCCATATTGATGTATTGAAATGGAGGCTTCCATGTTAATATGCAGTGTGTACTGGACAGTTGTGAAATGGTCATATGTTGAATTCCTCCTATGCAGAAAAAAGGAGTTATTACTACAATTATTAAATACTTTATTATGTACTTTATTGTCGAACATTCTTTACTCCCTTAAATAATGTGGTCATTACAAAACCTATTTATAGATATGTAAAAATGTTATTAGGAAGACTAATGTGCTTAATACAATCCAAGTTATTGAGTGCAATCTCTATCATAGACACTTTGTTATGTACCTAGACAATGAATTCCATCATTAGCAAGATTGTTGATGTATCACAGAGCAGTAGTATGATCCATTAGTATTAATACAATGAACTTGACATGAGTTTAATGAACATTCATTGATATCTATATTGTCAATAAACAATAACAGTATATTTGATGTCTTGTTGGATTATCGCAAATTACTAATTCTTCATTTAATCATATTATCTCAATATAAACATTACAAATTATGTGTTGTTATTAAAACTATATAATGAGTTCCATTGGATATATAACCATACCTGTTAAACAGTCATTTCATATCAACATCAACAATACCTGTTAAGCAGTTACTGCCAGTCCATCCACTGACACATGTACATGTGTCAAGAGCTGTACATTGTTTATTAGTGCCACATGTTGAATTGCAAATTGCTGTGTTGAGTGTAATTAATAATTATAATGTATCCACAATAAAATGTAACCATACGTGTTAAGCAGTTACTGCCTTTCCATCCACTGACACATGTACAAGTGTCAGGAGCTGTACATTGTTTGTTAGTGCCACATGTTGAATGCAAATTGCTATGTTTAGAGTAATTATATGTCCACAAAAAAATGTAACCATACGTGTTAAGCAGTTACTGCCTTTCCAGCCACTAAGGCATGTACAAGTGTCAGGAGCTGTACATTGTTTGTTAGTGCCACATGTTGAACTACAAATTGCTATGTTGAGAGTAATTATATGTTCACAAAATAAGTAACCATACGTGTTAAGCAGTCACTGCCTTTCCATCCACTGATACACGTGCAAGTGTCAGGAGCTGTACATTGCTTGTTAGTGCCACATGTTGAACTACAAATTGCTATGTTGAGAGTAATTATATGTCCACAAAAATATGTAACCATACGTGTTAAGCAGTCACTGCCTTTCCATCCACTGATACATGTGCAAGTGTCAGGAGCTGTACATTGTTTGTTAGTGCCACATGTTGAACTGCAAATTGCTATGTTGAGAGTAATTATATGTCCACAAAAATATGTAACCATACGTGTTAAGCAGTCACTGCCTTTCCATCCACTGATACATGTGCAAGTGTCAGGAGCTGTACATTGTTTGTTAGTGCCACATGTTGAACTGCAAATTGCTATTTGAGAGTAATTATATGTCCACAAAAATATGTAACCATACGTGTTAAGCAGTCACTGCCTTTCCATCCACTGATACATGTGCAAGTGTCAGGAGCTGTAACATTGTTTGTTAGTGCCACAATTGAACTGCAAATTGCTATGTTGAGAGTAATTATATGTCCACAAAAATATGTAACCATACGTGTTAAGCAGTCACTGCCTTTCCATCCACTGATACATGTGCAAGTGTCAGAGCTGTACATTGTTTGTTAGTGCCACACGCTGAATTGCAAATTGCTGTGTTAAGAGGAAACAATAACTATATATGTCAACAAGAAAATGTTAACATACGTGTTGAGCGTTACTGCCTTTCCACCCATTGATACACGTGCAAGTGTCAGGAGCAGTACAGTTTTTGTTAATGCCACATGTTGAATTGCAATTGCTGTGTTGAGAGGAAACAATAATTACATCTCCATAAGAAAAAGATAACCTTACGTGTTAAAGCAGTTCATTGCCTATCCATCCACTTTGACATGTACAATTTTTCAGAAGCTGTACAGTTTTTGTTAGTGCCACATGTTGAATTGCAAATATGCTGTGTCAAGAGGAAACAATAATTATATGTCCACAAGGAAATGTAACCATACGTGTTAAGCAGTCATTGCCATTCCATCCACTGACACATGTACAAGTGTCCAGGAGCTGTACATTGTTTGTTAGTGCCACATGTTGAAATGCAAATTGCTATGTTAAGAGTAATTATATGTCCACAAGAAAATGTAACTATACGTGTTAAGCAGTCACTGCCTTTCCATCCGCTGACACATGTACAAGTGTCAGGAGCTGTACATTGTTTGTTAGTGCCACATGTTGAACTGCAAATTGCTATGTTAAGAGTAATTATATGTCTACAAGAAAATGTAACCATACGTTTTAAGCAGTCACTGCCTTTCCATCCACTGATACACGTGCAGGTGTCAGGAGCTGTACATTGCTTGTTAGTGCCACATGTTGAACTACAAATTGCTATGTTGAGAGTAATTATATGTCCACAAAAATATGTAACCATACGTGTTAAGCAGTTACTGCCTTTCCATCCACTGATACACGTACAAGTGTCAGGAGCTGTACATTGTTTGTTAGTGCCACATTTTGAACTGCAAATTGCTATGTTAAGAGTAATTATATGTCCACAAGAAAATGTAACCATACGTGTTAAGCAGTCACTGCCTTTCCATCCATCGATACACGTGCAAGTGTCAGGAGCTGTACATTGCTTGTTAGTGCCACATGTTGAACTACAAATTGCTATGTTGAGAGGAAATAATAATTATATGTCCCAAAAAATATGTAACCATACGTGTTAAGCAGTTACTGCCTTTCCATCCACTGATACACGTACAAGTGTCAGGAGCTGTACATTGTTTGTTAGTGCCACATGTTTGAACTACAAATTGCTATGTTGAGAGTAATTATATGTCCACAAAAATATGTAACCATACGTGTTAAGCAGTTACTGCCTTCCATCCACTGATACACGTACAAGTGTCAGGAGCTGTACATTGTTTGTTAGTGCCACATGTTGAACTGCAAATTGCTATGTTAAGAGTAATTATATGTCCACAAAAATATGTAACCATACGTGTTAAGCAGTTACTGCCTTTCCATCCACTGATACACGTACAAGTGTCAGGAGCTGTACATTGCTTGTTAGTGCACATGTTGAACTACAAATTGCTATGTTGAGAGGAAATAATAATTATATGTCCACAAAAATATGTAACCATACGTGTTAAGCAGTTACTGCCTTTCCATCCACTGATACACGTACAAGTGTCAGGAGCTGTACATTGTTTTTTAGTGCCACATGTTTGAACTACAAATTGCTATGTTTGAGAGTAAATTATATGTCCACAAAAATATGTAACCATACGTGTTTAAGCAGTTACTGCCTTTCCATCCACTGATACACGTACAAGTGTCAGGAGCTGTACATTGCTTGTTAGTGTCACATGTTGAACTACAAATTGCTATGTTGAGAGGAAATAATAATTATATGTCCACAAAAATATGTAACCATACGTGTTTAAGCAGTTACTGCCTTTCCATCCACTGATACACGTACAAGTGTCAGGAGCTGTACATTGTTTGTTAGTGCCACATGGTGAACTGCAAATTGCTGTGTCCAAGAGGAAACAATAATTATATATGTCCACAAGAAAATGTAACCATACGTGTTAAGCAGTTACTGCCTTTCCCATCCACTAAGACATGTACAATTGTCAGGAGCTGTACATTGTTTGTTAGTGCCACATGTTGAACTACAAATTGCTGTGTCAAGAGAAAAACAATAATTATATGTCCACAAGAAAATGTAACCATACGTGTTAAGCAGTTACTGCCTTTTCCATCCAATAAGACATGTACAAGGTGTCAGGAGCTGTACAGTTTTTGTTAGTGCCACATGTTGAACTGCAAATTGCTGTGTCAAAAGGAAACAATAATTATATGTGCACAAGAAAAATGTAACCATACGTGTTAAGCAGTCACTGCCTTTCCATCCACTGACACATGTACAAGTATCAGGAGCTGTACAGTTTTTGTTAGTGCCACATGTTGAACTGCAAATTGCTATGTTAAGAGTAATTTTATATGTCCACAAGAAAATGTAACCATACGTGTTAAGCAGTTACTGCTTTCCATCCAATAAGACATGTACAAGTGTCAGGAGCTGTACAGTTTTTGTTAGTGCCACATGTTGAACTGCAAATTGCTGTGTCAAGAGGAAACAATAATTATATGTGCACAAGAAATGTAACCATATACGTGTTAAGCAGTCACTGCCTTTCCATCCACTGACACATGTACAAGTATCAGGATCTGTACAGTTTTTGTTAGTGCCACATGTTGAACTGCAAATTGCTATGTTAAGAGTAATTATATGTCCACAAGAAAATGTAACCATACGTGTTAAGCAGTCACTGCCTTTCCATCCACTGATACATGTCAAGTGTCAGGAGCTGTACAGTTTTTGTTAGTGCCACATGTTGAATTGCAAGTTGCTGTGTTTTAAGAGGAAATAATAATTATATGTCCACAAATAAATGTAACCATACGTGTTAAGCAGTTACTGCCTTTCCATCCACTAAGACATGTACAATTGTCAGGAGCTGTACATTGTTTGTTAGTGCCACATGGTGAACTGCAAAATTGCTGTGTCCAAGGAACAATAATTATATGTCCACAAGAAAATATAACCATACGGTGTTAAGCAGTCACTGCCTTTCCAGCCACTGACACATGTACAAGTGTCAGGTGCTGTACAGTTTTTGTTAGTGCCACATGGTAAACTGCAAATTGCTATGTTGAGAGTAATTATATCTCCACAAACAATGTAACCATACGCGTTAAGCAGTCATTGCCTTTCCACCCACTGATACACGTGCAAGTGTTAGGAGCTGTACAGTTTTTTTGTTAGTGCCACATGTTGAGATGCAAATTGCTGTGTTAAGAGGAATCAAATAATTATATGTCCACAAGAAAATGTAACCATACGTGTTAAGCAGTTACTGCCTTTCCATCCTCTAAGACATTTACAAGTGTCAGGAGCTGTACATTGTTTGTTTAGTGCCACATGTTGAACTGCAAATTGCTATGTTAAGAGTAATTATATGTCCCACAAAAAATCTAACCCTACGTGTTAAGCAGTCACTGCCTTTCCCCCACTGATACATGTGCAAGTGTCAGGAGCTGTACAGTTTTTGTTAGTGCCACATGTTGAACTGCAAATTGCTGTTTTGAGAGGAAATAATAATTATATGTCCACCAGAAAATGTAACTTCACGTGTTAAGCAGTCATGCCTTTCCATCCACTGACACATGTACAATTGTCTGGAGCTGTACATTGTTTGTTGGTGCCACATATTGAACTGCAAATTGCTGTGTTGAAAGAGAATAATACCTATGTTTGCACAATATATGTAACTATACGTGTTAAGCAGTCGCTGCCTTTCCAACCACTGATACATGTACAAGTGTCAGGAGCTGTACAGTTTTTGTTAGTGCCACATGGTGAACTGCAAATTGCTGTGTTGAGAGGGAAGAAAAATTATGTCTCCATAATAAAAGGTAACCATACATGTTAAGCAGTCATTGCCTTTCCATCCACTTTGACATGTACAAGTATCAGGAGCTGTACATTCTTTATTAGTGCCACATGTTGAACCGCAATTTGCTGTGTTAGAGAGGAGACAATAATTTAATGTCCACAAGAAAATGTAACCATACGTGTTAAGCAGTCACTGCCTTTCCAACCATTGATACATGTACAATGTCAGGAGCTTTGCATCCATGTTAGTGCTACATTGGGAACTGCAAATTGCTAATTATCATATTATAATGTTCTGTGTATACCAATAAATTACAAATATAACTACGTAGACAGTTTTGCTTAGGACCATAACCTGAACAACATTGAAGTTGAAGAATGTAATTACTTTATATTTTGTGATAGTGTGCGTTCTATATTACAATTATAAACGTGTATTTCTTGTTGTTAGTGCATGTACTATCTAGAAAATAAGTATATATAATATATTTTGTTTTAACTACATTTTGTTGTTAAATATATTAAAAGTTTATAACCCATGTCAATAAGAATCTAAGTGATAGAAAATATTGTTACTTATTTTGGATTGCATGATGTCATGCTTTATTATATACATCAAAATTTAATCATAAACACATAAAAAAATATTTAATAGAGGATATTATACTAACCCATTTGGATAATGTTTTTCTTTTCAACAAACCACAATATCCAACATATGATGTTTATTAAAGATACAGATACATTGTGTAAGCAAGATGATAAAGCTTGACAACTGTACATGATAAGACAGATTACAATAATACAGTGTTATAATATAACTTACTTATCCATCAAAACTGTATAACAAAATACAACAATCAAGAGCTTCATCATTTTATAACATGATCACCTGTTGTAAAAATTAAAACTTTTAAACAATTTTGTAAAAATATTTTTTTTCAAAATTAAAAAAGAAATGTAAACAATGTCATTAGATATTTAAAAAGACCTCCAAAAGTAGAGGATAGCTGCAGAGAATATAAGATGCCTACATTGTAGACATAATGTACAGCCTTAAACTTAAACTCTGAACGCACATGTTTATGTTTAACTTTATTGTGTATATGCTCAGTTGCATTTTTGCATTTTAAGTTAGAAAATTAATTATTTTTGAAGAAACAAAATTGCCAAATTTGATAGTTTTTTATTGCACATTATATTACACTTACCTAAATACGACAGGATAGTCCGTTATTGCTATGTTAATATTGCTTATATGCCATACTTTAAATTTCAACAACAATAAATGGTTTTTGTATCTTGCTGTATGAATCAAGCTAAGAGATACTATTCAGTTTTTGTTCATTTTCATGCTGTTCTGTTTGACGTAAAACTGTTCGGGTTAATTTTTATTGTTATACATCTTACTCATTGTTGTTGACATTTTGTTAAACAGTTGATATTTAAACTTTAAAAAAGTTTAAGACCTTTAGAAAAAGGTCTTCAGTTGATACATTATGCTAAACAATGAGTAAACACAATTTATTGATTGCCATTAAATAAGTCCTTTGACAATAATAATATTGTACCTTAACATAATATTATATGAATAGTACAATACAGTATATGTCTCAAGACATACTACAGTCTAACAATTACCTGTTAAATTGTGCTAATACTTTTATAATATTTTTTTATTCCACTTAGTATGTTAAATAACCAAGTGATTAAAAAATTGATTGGTAAGATAATATAAATAAAAAGAGAGCAGGAGATTACAAAATAAAATGGTCATCTGCTTTTGGCTTCCATTCATTTAATAATTTACTATCTTAGTATTATCTCATGATTCTTTATTTTTTCTTAGATGTTATAGATTATAGTAGAAAATGGTTTTGCCATAGCGGGCTGCTTGTAAAAAGCAAACTTATAATTGATGCAATCAGTAAATTTTCTATATGTTGTAAATTTGTATTATTTTTCCTTGTATTTTGATTAATTATATGAAACTGGCCAATCAACTTACAGCTGTTTAGAAAACATTGACCAATAACTCGTCACAATCCACAGTCTGCAAAGATTGATCGCTAATAGTTTTGAATCCTTTTTTTCATTACAAAGTAGGAAATATCTAATTTTTCTATCAATGTATCTTACAAGGATGTTGAAATGATAATTGAAATATAATTAATTGCAAGTCTTGAAGTAATGGTAATGGTATATAAGTCTTTATCAATTGAGTAATCAAATACAATTACTTAAAATTATAATGAAGCTCTACTTGGTACTATGGGTAGTCATTAAGTTCACTGAATTTTAAAGTGTTACAAGTAACAGCTGAGTGAGATGCTGTCCATACACTTTACTTCATAGAATTGACATAGTGACATTACTAGCAGATAGGTTGCTTTAATGTTAGTAATTGAGTGATCAGTTTGTGCAATTAACAAGAGACTTTTTGGCAGAATGATATGATAATCGGGTACATTTGAAAGTAGTAGTGCATCGGTGTCAGTAATGAATCATGAAGTATTACTAATTGTAATTGTTGCACAATAAAAGTAATTATAAACGTATTTTAACACAACACATTAATAAAAAACAGCTAAGAAAAAACTCTGCTTATTGACTCTGATGCTGGGCTTAAATGGTTTTCTCGTGCATCTTGCTTTCAACACATCCATCGCGAAACGTCACGTTAGCTTCTTTTTGAAATTTCACACTAGTTGCATGTTCCTTCTGAGTGATTTCTTTGAGTTGCTGTACATTAAAATGTCCTAACCACTGATGCCACAGATTTGTCATTTTCTTGTTCTAACGGTATTGATACATATTCGGTGATGACTGTTTCACAGTCCAGTTGATATAACTTGTGTACGTGTGACTCCATACCACACAACTTTCTATTTTTTATCTCAGATCCAACATCGTGAATGACTAAATTTTTATGAAGTTACTTCTATTACCTCCTGCTCTTACTGAAAACAAGTTACACACAAGTTTGGTACATAAAGCACTTTGTGTATAATACACCTCTTGGACTTACTTATACTAAAGAACATGTTCACATGGACATTTTTTGACACTAACTACATCGACCTTCCTACCATCACCTGGCCTAAAGCTTCCATAGCTTATCAAACTCCTTGTAATATGTCAACAGTTCCTTCTCCAGTGTAATATGACTCGACACTTCTGAGTTTACTAGCCCTTTACCCACTGAGGGAATCCTTTTAGCTGACAGGTGCTGCAAATCCTAAGACATTGTCTGAGTCTGAGTGCTTCTCTTCAGCAGATTTGGCTCTATGTCCTAGTCTTGAACATTCTTATTACTTTAGTTTGGGACAGTTACAGCAAAAATGACCTTCCTCACCACTATCAAAACATTTAAGTTCCTGGTCTGACTCTCTCTTGTGTCTCTATCAACACCGAGGCCATTCGACTACCAGATAACGTATATCTCAAATGCACATAAACTGCATTTTTAGCTTCTGCTCCTTAAGTATGAGAGCTTGCTGGACAAAAATGAGTCTTATGTTAACAACACGAGCTTCCAGAGCTATTAACAAGGTGGAGTAACTCCGTGGCAAGATACCCAATAAAGTCACCAGACTCACCACCTGGTCCTCCTCTGAGATAAGGTCTCCAATGCTTGCAGACTTATCAATAATCTCATTTCATGTGCTTCAGAGGTGCAACACCATCGACATGTCCTCACATTGAAAAATACTGCTTCTTCAACAAGAGCTTGTTTGCCAACGAAGTGGTAACGTAAAGTGTCCCAGGCTACCTTTCGGTTGCTTGCACGAGGTCACGAAGTACAGTGCGGGGTACTGATTGCCATTTTAATTAAGGAAAATGTTTTTGTGCCCTCTTGTAAAATTCTACTTGTGCTTGGAGGATTCGCTACTTCGGTGAGTATCTCTGTACTTCTACAAATCTTTAGAGTCTTTTCGCCATTAACTAGCGACGCATTTGGAACCTCCACGTGTTCGAGTTGAAACTGTCCAGCTTGTTTGATTTGGCCACTTTTCATTCACTATTTCAATTATTCTCTAGCTACGGTGCGAATCAGTGAATCCAGAGAGTTTTTTGGCCACTTCTGCAATAGCACAGTCATGTGAGTGTTCGCTTCTGGCAGGGGTAGTAGAGTTTCTGTTCTTAATTTGACCGATCTACTTGGAGACTGGGCTCATAAGGTTTTTCTGAAAGTTTTACTTGAACCAGTTGGAAGTACAAAGGATCACAACATAAAGAACAACAGGCATAAAATATAGCTTAAAGGAAGGCCAAAAAAGGTGAGCTTAAAACTTAAATACTGTAATTAATACATTTTAACACCCTAGTTTAATTACATATACAGTAATCAACACATACAGATTAACTTATTACACAACTACCTAATCACATAAATATGTAGAGTTATTGACAACCACCTTTTTCATAGTGATAATGATGCAATTGCCATCCTACTCTCTTACTTTTCATTCTTTTTATTGGAATATCTTTAGAAATTTTTTAGCTGTTTGCTTAATTTTGTTAGATGCCAGTATTTCATACTAATAGGAAGAGCTGTACCATGCTAGAAGGCATTAAGGTTCCATGTTTTAACCAACTCACACACAAAAACATATTATGATATAGATGTAGTTATTAATAACTAATTAAATGATCAATACGGAAGTAGCTCAGAACATGTGTTAACAGTTCTCGGAATGCAACAAAGAAATTCTAATGCTTAGTAGCTGAGCATAAAGTTACTAGGTTATCACTCATACAATATTGATCCTGGATCTTCTTTTAAGCTGAATAATTATAGCAGGAAATAGTCTATACTTGATACCAATGTAGAAGACTGGTGAGATACAATGAATTGCCAATCTTCATTTGTTGTCAAATGTGTAATCCATACTATAAACTGCAAGACTACATTTATGTTTAATCAACTAATAAAACTGTTACACCACTAGCTATTAACAGATTAAAAATATATTCACTTTAAACAAAAAATATCTTAAAAAGATGAAGCCATTGTAAACATCTAGTTTGATGTCTTAGCCACTAATTTATTTAAACACTCCATTTAGAAAAAGACAGAATCAAATTGTTTCTCAACAGATCTAATAGTTCTAAATAGTTATATGTAATTATTGTTCAGTTTTATTATTGCTTGTGCAGGATGATACAAATGCCTTGTTTAGCATTCACTTCATTTTTTTAAAAAATAATTTTACTTACATGTTGAATTCACTTCAATTGTTAATATAATTATTTTATGGCATGTGCACAATGAAATTTTAAGTGACATTAATCAGTTAAACAGGAAATGTAAATTAATAATGATCTGGTCAAAAACAGACTGTGTAGGGTATGTCACTTGTTTTTAAGCTTGTTCACATGTCAATTGTCATGGTAGTATAGAATCAAAAATATAAAGGCCACTATCTGTATTCCTTAATTTACTCTCCGTTTAATCAAAAACAACCTTCAATTGTGTGAATTCATACTATGTTCAATTAACTAAACTAATGCTACACCATTAACAAAATAAGCCTTAACTAAACTAATGCTACAAACCATAACAAAATAAGCCTACAAGTTAAAGATATATTTACTTTACACAAAAGCAAACACCTAAGAACATTAAGCCAATGAAAGCTATATCTAAGCCATTAAATTATTTAAACATTCATTTAGAACAGGGATATTCAAATGTTTATCACTTTAATGTATTTTATAGGCATGAATTGCAACCAAATTGCAAGTGGCAATGAATCAGATTAACAACTAATCTATTTTAACACATTGTTCTAGCCAAAACAAGGGTCCTGTCACTTGTTTTAACATCCTGTTGACATAGTAATTTATAGACATATAGCATCAACTACCTATACTCTTTTAAGTTACACTATCATCAAGTAATTAATTTTAACATGGAATTTAATATTTTAAGACTGAAACGTTGGCTGATAAAATATAAACAAAGACAGCTAATGTTTTGTCAGCTAACATATTTGTGATATTCTATTTCATTTAGTTATTACTATAAACATTGTAACTTTTTTTATTTTGTTCAGGAAGTTATAGAGGGACAATATGCAAAATGGAAAGTGTATAATTATTATTTTTTTTTAATATTTTAACCCTATAATTATATTTGAGCCATTATGTTTGTATTTTGTTAATGTGATTGTGTTATGATCTGTTTATATAATAATGTTATTGATCAACAGTTTTGATTTAGAGTTTAGCAAAAAGGGCGGCACTCAGTACGTAGCAGAGCAAAGTAGATACTATTGCAAAAATAATGATTCAATTGACACTAATTGTGTATATTTTAATGCTCGAAATTCAGAAAATACAGAATACTTACAAGTTCATATATAGCAACTGATATATTTGCATATAAAGTTACCATGCCCCAGTGCTTGTTTTTTGTCCTTTGTCTTATTGTGTTATCATATGTTTTGTTCTTATATCCAGATTTCCATCTATATCATTATTACTATTTTACATAATATGATATGAGTTAAAATAAACTACTGATGGTCATGTAGTCTGTGGTAGTATTCAAATGATAAACATATTGATCATTGATATGAAAAGACAAAATCAGTGAACAGTGTTGGGAACGTAGCAATTGTATGGACACACTAGTCTTGCAAGGCCAGACACTTTGCTTAGAGAAGAAGGGTCTGGTCTAGCAACACGCATAGTACAGGTGTTGAAAAATATTTTTATTAACTATGTAACATCATATAACGGTGGTTGTTTGTACATGTAAAAATTGTGTTGGTTTACTATACCTCATCATAGTGAACCACTTTTAATCAGTATATTGAAAAGATACCACTAGGTTGTCCAAGAAGTGTTTAGCTAAGTTTGGGATACGACAGACTTACTCCAGATCTAGAGCAGATAAGGTTATATAAGCTTTACTTGCTGTATGGAATGTAGACTTATATGTTCCGAGCAAAGAGAAGATATTTTTGATTATAAAAATGCCAATTAAACATTGCCAACAAGAAACTGACGTAACTTCTGAAATTGACGGGGAATTTGCTGCACTTTTGACAAAGCAGTGGTTTCTGGATAGAATAGATGATATTTCAAGAAACTGCTTATCTACATTTTGGAGATAATATCGCTTCATAAAAGTAGAATACCAGTTGATAATTCTCCTTTAAGATCCTCCTATTTCTCTTCTTTTTTTTAATACAGGTATGAAATACGAGGGCCAAGACTACAATCTATATGATAGCAGGAAGCAAGAAAACTAGTTACTGTCTTGGGAGATTATTTTTCACATAAAATAAATAGAGAATTAAAGCGCTAAGCTAATAAAAAAATAAAAACAACGAATAGGACAACTGCAACTTCCTGAATTTCAAATCCAGATATAACTATTTGTTAGCAGTAATTAACACTTTACGTTATTTCCTTAGTAAACATATATGGTTTGCTCAAGTAGCTGTTGACCAAACTATAGTTTCCCCAGGAATGCTTTGGGGAAGGAAGCAACTGTGCGTGATAGACCAGACCCTTCCTTTCTAAGCAAAGGTCTGGCCTTGCGAGGACTATGGACGCGCCAGATAACAGTGGTGTTACAAAATTTAAAGTAAACTTAAAGTAATGCAGACATTACTATATCTTTGTATTTCAAAGATTTCAAATTAAATTTTTAAATATTTGTTATTACTATTAAAATTAATGGTTGAATTTAATATAGTTGCTGACTAACCTACAACTGTTACAGAGAATAGTGCACTCACAACCCACAGTTGGTACGACTGGATAGCATATAGTTTTTAAGTCTTCAATTTAAACAACAAAGAAGTAACGCGCTGAAAACTACCAGGTTGTGTTAACACATATAGTCACAACTTTTATTACGACGCCCAGTGACGTTCGTTCTGCGCGTGCGTAACTTTAGTTAATAAAACATTAATTTAATATTATTAGTAAAAAGTAAACAAATCTTTCTTTAAAAAGATACGATAATCAAGCAGTTCGCATAAGCAAAGTAGATCGAGACAATAAACTTTTAATTGTTTAGAGTGTTTCTCAAACAGACATTGTTGCAACCTAATGAATATAATGACTGGCCATTCTCTAATTAGTCAGCTGACTTAGTGGCTAGTCAGCACATGTTACCATTAACATAAGCCACCATCTGTGGGCACAGCAGAACATTCAACCTTTACATCACTCAGATCAGAAACCCTAAACCTGTTGATTGATATGCTTCCCTTAATATCATCTTAATGGGGGGAGAAATGTGATGAACTTTAGAGATAATTTAATTTCTATTTGTTGTATGAACCTATATAACATCAATATGTATTTGAATAGCTAGCTGTTTGAATCTGTTCAGTTTTGCCAGTTGTTACTGACTTTATTATAAAGTTTGTAATTTACTACAAAACAACTTAGCTAACAGTAGATTATAGTAGAATAGTTCTATAATTCAATAATTCTAATTTTGCAAGAAGTCTAACATTTTGGAGTCTTTTTTTGGTTTTTATTTGTCCTGTAATGTAACTATGTGGAATGTATATGTATAGATATAGACTGATTGGAATTTAGCAAAGTGCCCACACGTGAGGATATCCCTTACCAGCATGCATAATATTGACATTGACAATCATTTAACGTTTTAATCTATATATGCATGAATCAACAATATTCTAAAGCATGTGTTACAAGAATTTTTAAAGAAAAGCAAAAAAAATATGAAGAGAGTGAGCGAGATAGAGAAAGGAGTGACAATCAAGCAAATGATGCTCATAGCAAAGTGTAGTATATTGATTCATTAACATTATTTTTCATGTTAATTATTATTATTTGTATGGGGGCGATAATTAAGGACATGTCCCCAACACATGTTGTTTTTTATGTTCTGGTTGTCCTGAGTGTGTATTTTGTTGTTGTGTTATCCTTATTAATCTCGGCTAAGTACACATCATTTGGCGATGAAAATTTGTTACAATGGCCAGTGTTGGTTATATTGAAGATAGAATTGAACTCTCATTCTCAGAGCATTATTCTCATATAACACACTTTTTTTCCATTCTAGAGTTAATGTGTGAATGGCAAACAGTGAGTGATCTATGTTAAGGCATGTTTGCATCAGAGAACACTCTTACAGAGATTGACTTCCTTCTGGATTCTCTTCATTGTTATAATACACATTTGTGACAAAACTTGAATATATAATATCTCTCCCTTTCTCTCATGGTAGGTTTAATGAACACACTGGGTCATAGAGTTGAATTAGTTAGCTGAAAAAAGTTTGATATCTAACATACTTAACCATTTACATGAGTGCACGAATAGACTAAGTAATAGTTGTTGTATGTAGCAACTCTGAATACTACATCTTCCGTTTCACATGCTCCAATCTAGAGTTAATGTGTGAAGAGAAATCAGTGAGTGACCTATGTCAAGAGAAGGTTTGCATCAGAGAAACACTCTTATAGAGATTGACCTTCCTCTGACTCTCTCCACTGTTATAACTCTCCACTGTTGTAACACACTTGTTTAAAAGCTCTTTTAACTTGACTGTAGTCTCTCTCTTTAAGTCATAGCAACCAATCAGATGAGATCAAAACAATGGAAGACCCTTTTATTCTATTTTATTCTACTTATATAGAATTTTTTCTGAGTGAGAATTAAAATTGTTACCCATACAGAATATATACAATGAGTATTACTGCAAAGCATGACTTATATATCAACTGTTTTCACCAATTTCGTTTTTTTCCCTTAGAGATCACTATTTTTTCACTCATTGACCACACCCTAAAATTAACCCTAGTAAAAAGTACAATTATTATATTTTGTAATAAAATTATATTACATAAAATTGTTATCATTTGCAAATTTTTTTTACAATATTACAGTTATATTATCCATGTATATAAACTGTCAATTGCAAATAAACAATGTGAAAATTTTACAATGTTAATACAATATAATAAAAGCAGTGATATTATGATGAAAATATTTAAGATAATTTTACCAATCATGACAAAAGGAATTGTAATTAATGCATTGTAAAAAACCACACAATGGTATTAATAATGTATATATTACAACAATGTTACTATGTGTTGTAAAAGGAATTGTAATATATACATTGTATAAACTACAGTAGTGGTATTAATAACGTATATACTACAGCAAAGTTACAACTGTTGTAAAAAGAATTGGTAATATATGCATTGTATAATGATAGTCGTATTAATAATGTATATATAACCAATTAATAAAAGTTATAGTCTGTCACTTACCATCTTGCTATGTAGTAAAATTAATACACTGTGTTTTTCCTCATTCATTAATTGTCCATTGAGTGTGACACAGGAAATGTTTGAAAAAATGGTTTTAGCAATATTACAGAAACTTTCAATTTCTGAGTGATGTTAATTATTAATACAATATTTGTTTATTATGCACTCTATTTTGAAGCATAATTTACATGCCTTATATAAATGTGATCATTATAAAACCTTTTATGGATATGTAAAAAAAATTATTGGAAGACTAATGTGCTATCACAATTTAAAATTATTGACAGTACATAGACCCTTTGTACATGATATCTACCTAGGCAATGAATTCCTCAGTAGCAAGGACACTTTGTGTATCACAGGATCAGAAGTATGATCCATTAGTATTAGCACACGGAACTTGACATGAGTTTTTGTGAACATGTCATTGATATCTATTATCAATAAAAAATTAGCAGTATATTTGATGTTATTGTCTCATTAACTATTATTAACATTATATAAACAATATCTGACTGCCTGTCCATCCACTGATAGATGTACATTGTTATGGGCTGAGCATTCCATGTTAGTGTCACAATGGGAACTGCAAATTGCTAATTTGTGTCATCATGTATTCTGTGTACATCAATAACAAGTATAAGTTATGTAGACATTTTGGTTTAGGACCATAATCTGAACAACATTGCAGTTGAAGACTATAATCAATTTATATTGTATTCATATAACTTCTATATTATTATCTAAACATGTATTTGTTATTGTTGTATTATTGGTATATTATCTAAGAAAATAAGTATATACATTTTTTTGTTTTTAACTAATTTTGGTGTAAATATAATTATTTAAAAGTTTCTAACCAATGTTAAGAATAATCTAATTAATTACATAAAAATATTTAATAGAAGTAGTTATACTAACCCATAAGGAACAAGATATGATGTTTTGCACCCACAGATACATAGTGTGAGCAAGATGCTACAGCATGACAACTGTATATGATAAGACAGATTGCAATAATATAGTGTCATAATAGAACTTACCTACCCATAAAAACTGCATTGCAAAACAAAACAATTAATATCTTACCTATCCATCAAAACTGTAATCATTCTAGAGTATGATTACTTACTCTAAAAATTGAAACTTTATCTAGTTACTTTAAAAAACAGGTGTTTTATTTCTCTAAATGAAAAGCAAAACACAAATGATGTCAATAAAATTTAAATTTCTTGAAATATAGGGGATGGCTGTACACAGTACAAAATCATGTTTTGAAAATGACTAAAGTAAATTATGTTTTTCAACATAGCACACATTAAAAGGTATTCTATTAATTATTCTATTTTTCTGCATAGTTATTCAAGACATGACCTTTTCACAATAGTTACCAGCACACACACTGCATAATAACATGAATCCTCCACTTGCAATATGGAAGTTTTGATGGTTACATAGTGATGTGTAAATATATCAATGATAATACTATAAATAACATCAAACATCACTCAGGAATTGAATGTTTTCTGTTATATTTCTAGTCATTTAGTTCATAAATTTGCTAATTACACACCAGACAAACAAGTAGCTGATGATGAAGCAGTAATCACCTTTAAGGTCAGGGGAATACTTTAAAGGAAAACCTAACCCATTGGGTATAAAAGCTTATGCATTGTCTGACAGTAAGTTCGGATATATGCAAACCTACTTATATATTATGGTAAGATACTTGTCTTATTGAGAGACCAGACTTATCTCGTACATGCAAAGTATTTTAAACACTGTTACTACCCTGAAAAACAAGCAATATGACTTGTACCACTGATAGGTTAATCAAAATTCTAAAAGCCACAGACACTCGAGTTCTTGTTTCATCAATAATGAATAATTTTCATCTGGTTATAAAAAATTAATAATACTGCATTATTACAATGTATTGCTTCATTTTCATACTATATATAAGTATACCTTTTAATACATCAACTGCTCTCTCTTGTAATATTCCTCATTCTGACAGTAATAAAACAATATTATATTTATTAATTGCCAAAATAAATGAGTACACTTACAGTGAACTGATGAAAATTGTTTGGAGATTATGGGCAGCTTTTGAATTCAACTTCTTGAAACATGTGATTGCAAGTAAGTACTAGGTCATAGTGTTCCCTCATGTTCATCATCAAAATTCAGTAGTCTGTTTTGCTCTAGTCAGTAAATATTGATCTTCTTAACTCTTGTGTCAGTACCTGTCCAGTTTTCTGTGCTTGTGTCTGTCCTAATTCTGTTAGTAATTGTGTTTTGTCATCAGACGTCTTTTTTATAATACTCATGCCTAATGAAGTACATGTGTCCTTGTAAACATGTATAACACTCTCCTAATCAAATATACTGAAGAAATATAAAATACATGTGCTCATAAGACGTTGCCTAGCTTACCTTTTATCTCTCTCTGTCCAGGATGGTACAATATGTTCTATATTTGAGTCAATCACACTGCTGTTAATAAGTAAATGGAAGTGATGATAAGTCCAAGTCTATCCACCACTTAAATCTTCTTCCTATAAACACCTATATGGACATGGTAAGCAGTAATTGTTTTAAGTTAAATGGACCACGTACATAATTACAGTAATACGTTCTTCAGAAACCGATTATCAAAGTAATAGAATATAATAGTTATACATTAAAGTTCTTACCAGTCTTCTTCTTAGGTCTTCCTCTAACAGGAGAGGAACAGCTATACTGGTTCTACGTCACTTAACTCCAGTTGTTCAGGTACTAAATAATAGAATATAATGGCTATACATTAAAGTACTTACCAGTCTTGTTTTTTGTCTGGGTCTTCATCTAGTAGGAACAACATATAGTATTGGCTTTACGTTACTTATTTTTTTTTTCTAGTTTTTTTTTTTTTTTTTTGCTTTTTTTTTTTTTTTTTTTTTTTTTTTTTTTTTTTTTTTTTTTTTTTTTTTTTTATCACTAGTAAGTAATAATAGTTATACATTAAACTGCTTACCAGTCTTCTGTTTTGGGTCTTCCTGTAGCAGGAGGGGACTGGAGTAAGAGTGGACTGGATTGTCATGAGGGCTTGCACCAGAAATCATGTCTAATTATAGACATTTGTATGTATAACTGTAGTACTAACTATAAAACACACTTACCTCCATTTGTAAAAACATTTGCTTTTGTCATTTTACTACTACGCAAAGAAGCCTTTTTTTTGTTTATCTTCCTCTTCTGCTCTTCTTTCTTCAATAATTCATCCCTTTTCTTCCTCTTCTTCAAGCATTTGTCAATTCTCAGCATTAGTTAACACTAAACCAGAAAGCCATTAGGTTTGGTGGACAGTTGGCTTGGATGTGTTGGAATTGTGAATTTGCTGAGGATTTTACTATACTTGGTGCATTTGGAAATGGTACATAGATTGATCTTCATCACTACCACTAGAAATTAAAACAGTGTGACTCTATGAGCATTTTACTTGAGACTTTAGGGCTATACAAAGGATGATAAGCTAAATTAGACTTCTTTACAACATCTATAGCTGAACTAAGTAGTACTCTAGCACTAAAATCACATATTCAAACCCATCAATGATATTTCTAAATGTCATGGCCGAGACCATGCCTCAGAAAAGAGCTTGGAAAATTCATACCTAGATACACATTTTCCTGGATTCTTAACAGTAAAATGTGTGTACACACATCTCTCCAGGTAAATTATCCCCCCCCCCCAATTATGGGACAAAAAGGCCCCTTGATCCAGCAGCAAATATCGTAAATCTGTTGCTCTGATGCTGCTTGAATAAAAATCTGGGGTAGTTAATTACTGGAGTGGTCATCTAAAAAAACTACTAATGGATGTAACAGAGCATAACAAAAAAATGGTTGAAGAACCAATCTAAAAAACAGATCATCTGTCAATCCTCAGTTTGCTGACAAACCATATAGTGTGTCTGAGACTTCACAAACTTTCAATTTTGGATTGAATGTCTTTCTATTGAAATCACAAAAGTGGAAAAGCATAGCCTGAGCACTAGTGCAAACTAGCACAGTAATCTGGATTTGTGTGTCATTTGTAAAATGAGAAACAGCTTTTGTTCCTACAGTGCAAACAACTTTAGGAGTTTTAGGAGCCAGGAACAAAACCAGTCTTGTCACAGTTGAAGATGTTGCTAGCCATATCAAAGATGTTATTAGCTGCAAGTGTCCCTCTTCAGCTTATCAAAGTAGCACTCTATCATATGTTCATCAGTGGCAATGGGTTTTTGCTACTGACAATGGGTACAGCTATTCTAATGTCAGTGAAGTGTGTCCGCTAAGAAAGGCTTTCTGCCCCACCCGTTGGAAAACTTACCCTTTGATCAACAACTTCTTGAACAATACTCAGCACATGCTTTTGAGTATATGCGTAACCTATTCTACAATAAACATCAAGGAGCCTCACTATCTCCTCCTGCTCTCCAACAGTTAAGTAAGGCTTAGGGGACACACTTGAAATCATGTTAAGATTTGTCTACAGAGTGATCATGCAAAGTTGAACGTAGCACTCCATAGATATCGGCAGCTCCAGTCTATAAGATTCACCTGTTCAACAGCAGCAATAGCTCTCCAACAAACCTTGTCATAGGTACTTCAGGAGTGAGGAGTGTTAGTGTTATAAAAAAATTCAAATTTTTAAAAAAATCAGTAAAATGGCAAAATGTTGACCTGAGAAGCAGGTCAAAAAAACAATTACACTGACAAATATATAAACAAAATTTACTGAATTTAGTTACGTACATGAAAATCATGCTTCTGTGAATTGGCTTGATGTTTCCCATGTTGCTGATTTGCCTTTTTAAGCGCTTGTCTACATCACGTTTTCCTTGAATCTCACATGATACACTTAGACCACAAGTTGTAAAAAAGAACTTGTATGGGTCACCTTTAACTTCCTGAGTGAAAGGATTAATCATTTTCCAAGCATGGTTAAATTTCGTCTTATAGATTTTTTTTCAGCGCCAATTTTTGCTCCTTTTAAAGGTCCAGGGCTGTCTCATTCATTCTCTGAATCATCAGAATCCATCTCTGGAACCATATGGAAAAAAGAAAACACATGTGCTGTTTTGGGCGAGAGCCAAAACAAAAGGGTTGTATGAGACTGTGAGAATAATGATTAAGGCATATGATACGCCACGCCTGAGGAGTGACACTTGGAAGGTATGAGTCAGACAATCGTCATCATCTTTAGGAGCTAAATAACCAATGAGCAATGGAAAGAAAACAACTCAGACAGCAACATTTCAGATGCTAAATATATTTGATTATTGCAAGGTTGCTGAGAAGATGCCTAACAGTAGTAACTGCCTACAATAATTTTGATTATACAATAATTATTAACTGATTGAATAAATGAAAACCACAATTTAGTAAGTCTCAGATAATTCAAGAAAGACTAGAAGAGAAAATGTTTAACTGAAGGAGGAGAATTTTGTCAGTTATAGCTTTGAGAAAGATCTCAAGAAAATATGTACAAATTTGTACAATCTCTTCGATACTCAATATTGTAACAAAGTAGGCAGCTAGTACTACCAAAGCAACACATTCCATTACTTACATTATAATCATTAAAAATTGGCTGAATTTCTTGTTTTGTTAATATTATAGACTACCTACTAGCTCCTGTTGTTTCACATGATGTCACTTGTTACCTCAAAGTGTTAAATGAAGATCACCACTCTGAATTCTCGGATTGTATCCTTGAAGTTCCATTATACCAAAATTTCATTTCATGGTTCATTACCCTTGACAGGTAAATGTAATCATTAAGTATGACATAATAATTATATTTATACATCTAAATGTGGTCCTCTTGTGGCGGTTTTGGTGTTTGGGTGCGAAGCATACTTACTTTAAAAAGTTTAGCTCAGAAAATAATGCTTTTTTTTTTTTTTTCAGAAATATCCCCCAAAAGCCTGCTAATCATCACCAAAGACTAATGTATCTGTACTTAAATGGTGAGGGTTGGAATGAGCCTAAAGAAGCAGGCAATACCAGGCAGGACAGGTAAAATAACTTTAATACCATAATACTCCTTATACACTATGCAATACAACAGAAGGTTTCAGTTAATGATGTACCTTATTCTGCTGAAGTGAATGTGTTAAGAGAGGATTTGACAGCCTAAGCCATCATTACTAGGTTTTCATTTATCACCTAAGTTATGCTAATTATTCCTTGTAAATTTTAGATTATCATGGATTTAAGTCAATGTATAATAATTTATAAAAGCTGGTGGTTTTGTGGTGCTTGAAATGGAACTCAGTCCTGTGTTTGGAAAATACGCAACCATTCGTGTTTTTGATGTTGGTACTTTTTAGTATGTGAAAAACTGATAACTATACATTTTAATTCTTAACTTTATGAATATCAAGTCATATACAAAGATACACCATCATTTATTATATGTGTACCATCATATCTTGTGATCACAGTGTTCTTAGGTTATATAAACAGTTTTGTTCTTATTTATAGCACAAAAATATTACCTTATTGAACAGTTTAAGTTAATGCACATGTGAAAATGATACACAATATTTGGTGTGAAATGGTGTGTATACACTCTAAATCTTGTGCATACCAATGGTCATAAATAATGGGTATAACAAACTTCACTTTTTACAGTGATATGTTAAAGTTGTGTTTCTTCGAATCTATTGACGTCACTATTCACTGACTTATTGGATTCACCAAAGCCTGAATCCAATAAGTCAGGTTGCAAACAAAGTCATAAAAGGTAAGGCTTAAAAATTCACTTATTTTATGTATATTTTTGAAAACTTAGAACAGCATATTTTCTAAGTCATATAGTGCTAGGATCATGTGTACCAAGCCAATGATGTTTGTTATAAGGTTTGGCCATTTTTTTTTCTTTATTAAGAACAGTTATTAAACATAGATATATACTATGTAACTAAATGGCATCTATTAGTTTTGAGATATCATCAAACCATGTTGTTTTTCATTGAACTGATTATTGATGAGATTTGGGAACAGCATATTTTCTAAGTTTTTAGCTTCCAAAAATATATGCATAAAATAAGTGAATTTTTAAGCCTTACCTTTTATGACTTTGTAGTAACCTGACTTATTGGATTCAGGCTTTGATGAATACTCAGTGTATTTGGAATATTTGTTAATTACAACAATGAAGTGCATGGAAACTTATGACGTTCACATTCGAAATCTGGTCCAAAATGAAAACATAAGACTAGTTCTCAAGTTTGCAGAAGAACAATGATCCAAAATAGAAACATAACATCTAGTAGGTAAGGAAGCATGCTCTCTCTGCCTCGAGTAGTGACAAAGTTATTATAGTACTTGAAAATCTCACTTTTTATAGACATCTTCAATGACATTACAGACAGAACAAGCTAGAGATTTAAAATTCAATATCAAAGGACACAGTTTAATTTTATATTAGATTGTTCAAAAGTTATATACTTTTAATTAATCCTTTATTAACAGAATTGCGCATGCGCATTATATTTTAGTATGACGTCATTAATTTAGTAACACCTCAAGAGAAAGAAACGTGTGTTGTGTTAGTAGTTGGTTAGCTTTTCTAACATTACAAATGTCTAATGAAACTACTCAACAATGGTTTGGAAGTGTCTCTGCTATGTTTTTGAACAGTTTCAAGATAAATGAGTAAGTTTTGAATGTGTTGTGGAATTGTGACACCTTTAGTGTACAAGCGTTAGTATGTTAATATACTTTCATTGTTGTATACTTATATATAACAAATATATGTTAGTAGATGTTGTTTATATTTGCTATATTAGAGCTTGTTTGAAGATAAAGCAAATTTACTCTATTTTTTTGTCTTTTTATAAAGTAGGAAGTAATCCATTTCTAGCTTCATTGTGTGGTATAAATACTTTTGTATTCCAAAAACATATCCAGTAGTTGTATGTGAACTGTGTTCTTTTGTTGTAACACATGTTACATTTACTCTATCTTTCTTCCTTCATCTGATAGTCTGGCATTACTTGGTAACAAACGTAAGGGACTGAAAAGGATGGCCATGAGACTGACAGCTATTTTACTTACCAACAAGTTATGACACTGTGTCTTAGGAAAGACTTTGCATTTCTTTCTTAAGGTACATATTATGACATAATGTACCCATTTACAATAACAACATCTACTAAATATTTATAAAATACTGAAAACACATCGTAATTTCTTAAAGACAGTAGTCTTAAAAGAACATGGAAATATTCTTTTATCTCTCCTTTTGTCTTAACCCTTTACATGCTAATTTTTTTTTGCGTGGGCGTATTTGGTAATTACTAAATTCTTTTGCCTTGAGGTATCAAGCATGCTTTTGTTTTGCTTTCTGTTTCATTCCTGTTTTTTGGATGTTTGAGATGATGTAAGATAAATTATTGAGGACATATTGTCTTCAAGCAATAGCAAAGAGAAGTAGCAACTACTTCAGTCCTTCTACATTACCAATCTAGTTGTTTTGCTGTATGTGTGGGTGGAAAATTAAATTCCGCTATTCTCAAAATTAGTTTTTGGCAGTAGCCACTGCATTTCTGTTTATATCTTGTTTCTTTAGCAAACACTTACATTTATCCAAGGTATCAAACAATTCAACATTATCTATACTTTTAAAAAAGTAGGAAAATGTGAAAATGACAGAAATGACTCAAATGGTCCCTTTTTGCTTATCTGGTCACAAATAGTATAGTTTAATCCAAACTATTATCATGTAAGTACTATTTACTGCAGTAATACTAATTAACATTGAAACGTTTTCCCATCAAGCCAAAAAAAGTGACTTGGCTTGAGTCTTCTGATGTAAGTTTATATTAAGATTGTGGTATACCCTTAAAACAATGTTCTTTGTTTTATTAAATAAACTTTCTATTGAACTGTTGCTGAGATGTGGCAACAACATATTTTAATGTGCACTGTACTAACACTACAGCCTAGTAACTGTTGAAAGATTACTAATTTTTAAATCCTTGTATTGCATAAATTTGCTTAAAGTTTTTTAAAATTTAAGCATCAAAAATATGCCCAATGGAAACAATTTTTTAACCTCTTGGAATAATGTATACAAGTGTCCATAACTCAACAAATACTGAGTGCTCAATTCTGTTGAGGTAGAGCTTGTATTGAAGTGAAGTTCCAGTTCACAATGTTTTAAACTAACTCTCTACTCTACTTGGAATGCAGCAAACATTTTGTTTATGCTATATCATATTCCAGACTGGTTGTTTCCCTGTCAATTGGGCATTGAACTTAGTTATCTTTAACTTTTCAATTACATCATTTCCTAAAAATTAACAAACTATCTTCCAATAGAGCAAAAGTAATGATAATATGTCCAATTAACTGTAACTAGCTAAAGCTATAGTGGAGAGTAAATCATAAACTATTAGCAGCAAAACTTTAAATAAAAGTAACTAGGACTAAAATTTAGTGTTGAAATGGATAGACAAAGTCAATATTGGAATAATTGTTTTCTTGAAGAAACAGATATTCCCAAAAACAATCTCTGAAGGTATCTTAGAACTGTTACAGGAGGATTACACAGCTTACATTTAACACTCTCTTCACCAACTAATTCAAAAAACTCCCAAACTGCTCTTTGAAAACGTTTAGTCATTGCTTTGTCGTTGAGCATGTGTTATCACGTTAAGGGCGTGGCTTCGAACCGATTATCGAATACCTCAGAATTATTGAAATAATTAGTGGAACAATCAATTATTTGAATATTTGCACTATTCATTTCAACACTACTAAAGTTTAATTGTAAATATCACACATGTATATACAACTGATTGTTAGTTAGTACACTTATGTATAATACAATGAAACGCTTTCCGTCAATCAAAGACTTGACAATTTCTTTAATGTCAGCCATAATTCACTAAACTTGAGTTGAGAATAACAGAAATAAAATTCACCTTCACACCTTGAATTAATTAATTAATTTAATTAATGTTGAAACTTGGGTGGGGCTTGCCAATGTGCAGCAAACACAACTTTGAACATGTCATTGATTTTGCTTCTCTTGTTCTTTTGGAAAAACTATTTTCATAACTTTTTTATGGTAATGTTTACAGGCATTTTAACTGCTGATCTTGGGCTTTTTCCTATGGAGAATCTAGATGAACGTAGATATTATCACACTTATTGCATGCTATATTATATATGCTCACGTGAAGAGCAGCACCATCTTGACAGCAGACCAACTCCCTTATGTTTTTTGTGCTTATGCACAAAGCAAAAGGGGATTTGGTCTGCCTAATCCTCTACCTCTTCCCACTGTCAGAAGTTTATGAAAAATGGAATACATATGCAACAGTGACAAATATTGTAATTGTGCTTACTGATAATTCCTCGAAATGTTGTCAGGATAAAAGAATCTGTGTTGAAAGAAAGAATGAAACAATCATGGACACAATTGGTTACATAAGATACAGTCCTTTTCATCCACCTCCTCCTACCATTATGGGGCAGTCTCCCCCATACATCACTTAAGAATTAAATTGTTATTGAACTCTTGCTGAGAATTGTCACTAGAATATAGAAATGTGCACTGTATTACATAACTTTCCTTAGATTTCTATGTTTTTAAGCACTAAAATACACACCAAAGAAGTTTAATTTTTAACACTCTTGTCTATTATAAACTTACCTCTAAAAGTATGCATAAAATAATTCTGATATCAGAAGTTCACATTCTTAATGATTGTGGAGTTCTAGCTTTAATGGCTTCTATTAGTGGCACATATCCAGTGCTCCCTGATGCTTTATTATACATCTTTACAACAAAACCTTACAACCAATGGGATTGGTAGGATGTAGAATATGTAGCAGAGCCACAATACTTCCTTCTTTTCGCGGAGGGTGTTTTGGTTACATCGTCTGTATCCGTGTCAGCTTCACTGCCCGATGATTCACTGCGGCCACAAACACTGCAGTACCGATGCTTTCTCCGAGCTTCATCTCCCACGCTTGCATAAACTAAGGCCACGCCTATCCCATACGTGCGCGTACGTGGCAGCACGGGTGAAGTTAGGAAAAGTGGTGGGTGAGCGGAGTGAACGACAGCAAAGCGGGTGTCACCCGCTAAATGCAGGATTTCATGGATTAATAACAAACCAATGTTTCAACCATCCCAACTGCAAAAAGACTGTTATTTGCTTCACAATCTACCATCACCTCCACGTAATCCCATTTGTAATACTATGTATAAGTGACTGCTTTAAAATTGTTTTTTGCTCCCCCGGGGGATAAAATTGCCAATGGTCAATCCTTGATTGGGATCCTTTCTCAAAGACCAAGTGTTTAAACTTCAGTTTTCAGATCATAAATGAAAAATGGTCTAAATGGTACAAATACAGATCACTGGGTCCATTTTATTAACTAGAATACAAATATTATCACACTTATTGCACGCTATATTTATACACATTTACACCTAGAGCAGCAGCATGATACCGGCAGATTAACTGCCCTATCCCTTTCATGTTTCTGCATAATTTGAAAGGGCAGCTAGTCTGCCGGTTTCTCTGTCTCCAATTCATTCCTCCTTCTGAACTCTTTGAAAAAGGAAATATATATACAAAAATGACAAATAGCTATAGTTGTGCTTACAGACAGCTCGTAGAAATGGTCATAACATAAAATTATCTGTGTTGAAGAAGAAATAAAACATAGATAATGCTAGTGAACTTACATTTTTCCGCATCCCCTCCGTGATTCACCACTATTTCCACATTCTTTAATCATATAGATGCTGGTTTTCTGCAGAATTAAACACAATAATAATGTACATCAACATGAAACTTGCACTATCAATTCAGCTTGCAAATGCTCATTTTATATATGAAATTTGGCTCTCTAGCACTACGAGAAAGTACCAAACTAGAAAACTCCATACATTCAGAATCAAACCATGCCAGGTGTGAAAGACATAAAATGCAAGGGAGGTGTGAAGGAGGAGGATGACATAAGTTTAATCTATGATGACTAGCAATCATATGATATGGAGTGGTAATAAGCCCTCAGGAGGCAGTCAAGATCGGATATATCTGTTAATTAAGATCAGAAGATTCAGGTATATGTTGCAATAATAGGTCATGTTATATACATGTATTGACCTTGCATTCAGAACACAGCAAAGAATCTTGACAAGACTATTAGTAAACAGCCCCTCCTGTTCTATTTAATTTGAGTGGGTGGGAGGTCATGAATATATATTAGATTGAGACCACAATTACTGTGATAAAATTTTTGATCACAAATACTATTGTAAATAAATAATTTTGGCACATTTTTCCTTATTGCTTTATTAAAATCTACAATGCTATTTCTCTCAAATTCATCCAATGCATGTAAATTCAATATTCATCAGTAACAATTCAACCATTATTACTGCAGTTATTTGTACTCTACTGAGATATTGTCATACTATAACTCACTCTAACAAGATAAGTGACTCTTTATTGGAATAATAGCTGCTTCAGCTGGGCATATTTGCCTGCTTTGGCAGTATTACCCACACAAAATTTTTAATGACTTGTTGAATTTAAAAGAAATGTAAAAAAGTATAAAGTAAGATGATGATGATGATGCTAAAAAAAGAAAAAAAAATGCTTCTATAAATATAAAAAAGAATTAAAAAGGAAAAAAATTATTCCATCCCACAAGAACAAGTGACTTGGCTATGTCTTCTGATGTAAGAAGTTCACAATCTTATGATTGTGGAGTTCCAGCTTTAATGGCTTCTATTAGTTTTGAGATACTCTTAAGCCATGTTTTTTTTTTATTGAGCGATTTATTGAACTGTTGCTGAGAATTGGCACTAGCATATATTAATGTGCACTGTACAATAGCCTAGTACCAGTACAAAGTATGCAGATTTTAAACGAACACAATAACTTAATAATGTACATGTTTGTGCGTCCACGTGTGTTTGCTCACGTGTAGGCATTACTCGTTGCAGAAATGCATGCAATGGACTATGGTTGGAGGGTTAGTGTAGTCAATTTTTCATTTAGTATTTAGTAAGTATTATTTTCAGTATTTTATATGTGACCGGATTTGCGAAAAGGGACCACTTCTGTCAAAAACAAAAATTTCAGTATGGACAGAAAAAGTGATGGTTTCAATCTTTTGGAGAATTTGAGTTAAACCAAAAAACGAAGAGAATAGTTCCTGACAGTCATTTGAAGCGTCTAAAAAGCTAAAGTTCTTTCTAGCTTTGCAAGTAGAAAGCGTTCGCGTTATCAAATATTACTGTACGGGATGCGGGGGTGGAAAATTAAATTCCACTTTTCTCAAATTTATTTTGGTAGTAGCCACTCTATTTCCGTTTATATTTCGTTTCTTGAGCAACGTATGCATTTATCCAAGGTATCAAACAATTCAGCATTATCTACACTTTAAAATGGTATGAAAAAGTGAAAATGACAGAAATGACTAAAGTGGTCCCTTTTTGCATATCCGGTCACATATAGTTAGTTTTCTGCTTACCTCCAACTAAAATTGGAGATCTACTATGTTCATCATCACTAACTGTAATAGCAATAGTAAATTACAGCACAAGAGAAACCATTATAAAATGTTGTAGTTGTTCATGGATGTGACTTACGAGCAAGGTCAGGGTCATGGACTGGCATACCACTTTCCTCATCACTCTCTACTTTATGGGCAAATTGTAAATGTTGTTCAATAATAAGAGAAGTTAGAGAGTTTTTCACAAACATTTCAGTTATTGAATTTGCAAACAATCTTTTGCTTTGTGTGACACAATGCAATGAACATTTACCTTTATTTGCAAACTTCAGTATATTTAAATGTCATTCAAATAAACAAGAGAAGTTAAAGAATATTTTGCAATCACTTCAGTCACTGAATTTGAAAATAAAGCTTTTGCCTTATGTGCAAAATGCAATGAACGTTTCACCTTATATGCAAAATGCAATAAATGTTTTCCTTATGGGAGACTGAAATATGTGTAAACATTGTTCGAATAATAAGAGAAGTTAGAGAAGATTTCACAAACACTATTTTATGATGTTGGACACTCTTGCAAAGAAACTACCTGCATGATGCTAGGCTCTCAGTTTCTGGCACAGAATCAGAACTACCTACACATGAATTCGAATATTTACAGTTAGACTATCAACTTCTTTACTTGTGATTTCTTTGATGTTGGAAATTGCAGTCACGGCCGAGGTTGTTTGACCTGTTATGCGATAGTACTGTTCAGATGTTGAATGTGACATGTTGTTCACTCACTTGTTCCATGACGTGTCAGGAAGATTGGACACAGCAGCTGTTGCTCCAGCCTTCCTAACTGTTGTTATGTTAGGAAAGAACGGTATTCCCAGTTGGTTTGTAAGGGAGTGCACCAGGTCACAGTAGTTGGTTAATGGCGACCCATGGCTAGTTTACAAATGCAATTTGAGTGCTGCTGTTTGTTGAAATGTTCACTCAGACTTTATTAAATACATTTAAAATAAGGGTGCATCATCCCCATGCTGGTCCATGTGTAACTGTATTATGTACAACTTTAAAAATGTATTAGTTTTCTTTTTTTCTAAAATTGAGGAGGTCTTTTTTCCCACTACCTCCTTCTCCTTTAATGTAAGTTCCTTCCCTCTTCTTTTCCTTCCTCCTTTCCCTATAACTTTTTGTTTGTTTCTTTCTATCAGTTCATTAATTGTAATAACAACATGTCATAATATGCTACTTTAAAAAATGCCCGATAATGTTTCGGACAAGAGTGCGTTTAGTCCATGCTTTGCACGTTTTCACAGGACACTTGGACTTACCCATTGGTTATACTTATTTTTCTGTACCGCTTCCTTTGTGTATACGACATAGTTTGATTGATATTTCATTTGACTAACTTTTATTAAGGGCCAACAAAACTCACACTGTTATCGTGTGCTGTCTCTCGGCACCCCCGCCTACGTAGGGTGGTTGACCACACTGGAAGTACTATGATATAGAGTGAATAATCCCCAGTAATAAGATGGATCATTATAAAAATTGCTGTCTTACCCTCTCTAGGTATAGATTAACAGTGTTAAAGGTAACTGCATTTCTTACCAAGGACTATGCTTTAACTCACTTTTTCTTCCATTACAATCAAAAATTTGATAGGTGTGAAGTTTGGAGGGAATTTCCTGTTATGAATACAATTATTCATCTCCCTTTTATTGTTAATCTCACATGATCACTGACAGGAGGTTTCTTTAGTTTTTTATAGCAGCATCCCTACATGTTTTTAATTTTTGTAGAATTTTTTTTTATTTTTACTTTTATTATTAGATAGATAAGTAAATTAAACTGAATACTGAGTATAAAAAATAATTAGATCTACTATATAGTTTTTGTGCCTTTTTTGTGAATTTAAGATTAAAGTGAGCTTAACAATAAATAAAACTAAAAACAAGCATTTAGTAACAACTGAATTTACCAGATTGAAGTTTCTTTTCATGTTTTTTAGTCTGAGTCGCTCGTACGGACTTACATTAATTTCATCCTGTGTATTTTGATGGAAGTTTTTGACAAAAGTAAACCAATAACTTACTTGTTTTGGTTTCTCCCTGGATCACTTCATCACTCTTTTTACATAGCAATCAACATATAGTCCACACTAAAAATATGGAAATAACTTACCTTCCTTTTTTCAGTGGTTTTAATATTAGTAGGATCCCTCTTCTGTCCATTATTGAGCAAAGTAAAGAAGGAAAATAAAGGTTTGTCATGCAGCAAATTTTGAAATGTATCAGTTTGTTTATCTTACCTTTGGAACATAACTATGAACCTCATAGTTAGAAAATTAAAAAGGGACAAATGATATATAATATTCTAATCATCTTAACTTACTTCATCCATTTCTGTTTCCAATTCATCTTCACTACTATCTTCATCAAATTCTATTTCCTATTTACAAGAATAGAGTCACATTAAAAATTTAATTTGAGTGCAGAGTAGAATTAGCAATAATAGGAATATTACTTTATCATTTACTTTCTCTGACTCTTGTACATCATCCTATTAAAAAAATATTACTTTAATGGACATGATGATATATTTGGTATAGCTTCTCTACTTCCTCGGAGTTCACTATATCCTACTGGATCTTTTTATTTTTTAACGATTCCTCTTTTGATATACCTGAGCATTTACCCAATCCCCCACTGCCATAAAACTATGTAGTGAAGGTAATATATGCATAATATGTGTCTATTACTTATAATGTATCTATGTCTACGTGTTATATTATATATAATATGAATAGCTTTATGGATTTAAAAACTTACCTTAGTGCTCATTACTTTTATTTGTATCGTCTCAA
Organism: Gigantopelta aegis; assembly: GCF_016097555.1. NCBI lineage: Eukaryota > Metazoa > Mollusca > Gastropoda > Neomphalida > Peltospiridae > Gigantopelta > Gigantopelta aegis. Next base: position 39,056 of record NW_024533172.1, read on the forward strand.
TTAGTAGATTCCAATTTTTGACTGCTAAGTCAGCAGAGGTGTCTCAACTTACACACCTCATGCTTCGTTAAGGCATTCTTTCTTCCTACTATAAACATGTATAATGTGTACTGATAATATATACTATAGAACACAATAGACGTTTTATTGTTATAATATCATACTATAATATAATACCCATAATGATATTTTATACGCATAGCATATAAATCTGAGAATACTTATCAGGCATACAGTCTTTTAAGTTACGTAGTTTCATTTGCTTAATCATTCCAAAGTAAAAGTATAGCAATAATTCCATGGGAAAGCAATGCATGTTAAAAAGTAATTTTGTGAAAGTCTAAGTAACTGTTAAACCCAACAAGTAACTAAGAAAATAAGTTTTCTGCGTGCATTTAACCAAACAGATGGCAATATTTGTAGTCTAAATTCTATTATACTATATTTGCAGTGACCCTGACTTGTGTGAGTCAAGTTAGGCTGACTCCTCGTATTTAGAATATTCGTTATATTACAACAACGAAGCACATGGCGACTGCTTGAGAGATAACACAAGAATTTGCTAGAATATAATATACATATGTCGAGACAAATATGCAGTTTATATATACACTGTATCAGAATTGCCAATTTTGCAGTACGTTGTTCACAGAGCATGATGACGGCATAAATTGTTGCTAAATCATATATAAATGTTAAATAACCTACACATATCATCTGGGTTACCTGTGACACCAGTTGTCGCTATATTATCACTGTTTGCTTTAGATACATATACTTTGCTGGTTATAGATTCTCACCCCCTAAGAGGTTTGACGATTTTTCCGTCGGTAACCAGTAGTCTACTTTCGTGTACTCTTGTTTGGTCTATTAACATGAATGCAATCACCAATTGCTCTAATAATTAACTAAGTTAATATCAATTAAATAGATATGTCACTTTGGATCAGTTAGCAGTTATACAGATATCATATGTTGGCACTGTTTTCACTTATAATACCTTAAATCAAAACTTACAGCATAAGAACTTGAAGCATAAAAAGGGAAATGATAATGTTGGTAGTTTAGTTCCTTAAGAATGAATTTGTTACAATCCAGTATTGAGCCAGGTTTGGTTCATAGGCACAAGTACACACTAAAGAAATGTGGAAATGGTGGACAGTCTTATTGGAGATGCATCAATGGAAGGTGTTATTGTAGAGCACTCTACATGATCAGGATATAGTCATCACCAGTATACGTTTTTAACGTAGCGTGAGAGAACTTTAACAAAGAGCCAGCTTTTTTGTGGGCTATAGCCTCTCGTATGTCTTTTTTCTGATATAGATAGAGTGGCTCCTGTGTCAACTTCCATCTGTAAGTCGGCGTTGTTTATCTTCACTTTCACTGTAAGTGGGTGGTTTTTTTTGCCTGTAGTGAGAGCATGCAAGGATATTCCACTTCATCTGGTTCAGCAACAGTGTTTGTACTATGTGGAGTCGCCGTACGTTACCTTGTTGACTCCCTGTCTTCTGTCAGTATTGTTTAAATGATGATGACTTTTTGTATTACTGATTCCAGCTGTAGTTATGAAGAAATTGAAGAAAACATAGTTACAATTACAGTTTGCTCAAAATGAAGATCATAATAGTGATGATGATGATGATGAAGAAATTTGTGAACAATTGGAAAACAATGGTGGAGGAGGACAAGGTCCTTTGACAGGTGGACAAAGTAGCACAAGAGGTGGTATGCAAAGAGGACGAGGTAGGGGAAGAGTTAGTAGCAGGCATGGTAGCAGTGGAAGTGGTAATGGAAGAGTGTGGAGCTGGTAGTAGGGTCGACATATTATTAGTGAATGTGGACGTGGTAGAGGAAGAGGTGGATGTGGTAGTGTAAGAGGTGGAGCTGGTGGTAGTTGTCAACGTGGTAGTGATAGTGGTGGACCTAGTAACAGTAGTGAGGATACAAGAATATGGTCTACTACATTGTCAGATGTGATTGTAAAACCATTTACAAAACAAGTAGGCCCAACAATACCTATAGCTAATTCTATAGAGATATTCATATTTTCTTCTCTCGATGAGCTCATAAGTGTAATTGTAAGAGAGACAAACAGGTATGCTAAAGACTGTTTGAAGAAACATGATACCACCTGGGGAAACCAATGTGAATGAAATAAGGGCGTTTATTGGATTTATTGTGCTTATGGGGATAGTGAAGTTACCGCACCTTTATGATTACTGGTCTACTAGTCCAATGCTACATTATTTTCTGTGGCTAGCAGAATAAGCCGAAATAGATTTATTGAAATTAGATGGTATTTACATTTTGTTGATAACGCTACACTACCTAAAAGGGGAGAAGATGGTTATGATAAACTTGGGAAAATAAGACCAATTATTGATATTGTAAATGCAAAAATGATTGATAGCTACATGCCTCATAAAGAAAACTCAATAGACGAGGCAATGATTAGGTTCAAGGGTAGGTCTAGGTTTGAAGCAATATGTCCCTAAGAAACCAATTAGAAGAGGCATCAAGGCATGGGTAAGGGCAGATAGCTCAAATGGATACATTTGCCAGTTCGATATATATAGTGGTAAGGATGGGGAAAATATCACAAATAACCTAGGAGAATCAGTTGTTGTAAAGCTATCAAGAGAATTAGTAGGAGGGAACTACCATCTATTCTTTGATAACTATTTCACAACTTTTCCGAGAAACTTCTCAAAGATGAAATATATGCCTGTGGTCATTTCGAATAAATAAATTTGTACCCACTCCGCTAAAGAAATCAAACAAGGTAAATAAAATATAACAATTATGATAATGGTGTAAAAATAATATTGCGTGTGTGATAACCTATTGATAAACATTTAGGTGATCTTCAAAGAGGTGATTGTGTATTTGTTCAAAGCGGAAACATTGTCGCCTCTGTGTGGAAAGATAAAAGACTTGTGTACGTTATTTCCACCAACTGCAATCCATCCACAACAACTGTCAACGGAAAGAAAAAGATGGAACAATAATAACTGTGAAAAACACCAACTCACACAACAGTTTTATAATAAATTTATGGGTGGGGTGGATCGAGCAGATCAGATGCGATCCTATTATCAAAGAAAACTAAAATCAAGAAAGTACTATAGGTAAGGACTATCAATCAATTGTTATTTTTGATTATAACTACCTCACCTCAGGTACATTCTATTTTCTTTCTTGAATGTTCCATCTCTAACTCATTTGTCTTTATTGAAGAACTTCGCACTGAGATCTGATTTTAGAAGTTGGCAGCAATATAAACACTTCCGTCTGCAGTTGGCTGAAAATTTAATTTCTACTTACAACAACAGGAAAAGATAGAATAGCTTACCGACCAATATTTTCTCTACGGCACTTGATTTATCAACAACACCAAACAAAACGAAAGAAGTTTTGGAACTGTTCATCACTTTCCTATAAAAGGGGCAAAAAAAGGAAGATGTTATCATTGTTGGTACAATCTAAACCAAAGACATGAAACAATTATAGTTTGTCATCAGTGTAACATACACCTATGTGTACAATCAAGATCTACTGATGATGACAGGTCATGCTTTGAACAGTACCACACTAAGTACTTACTTAAGTCTTTTTCTGTTCATTTATATCATAATATTTTATGTATAACCAAAAGTAAAAAGGATAAATAACATCGATTACTTACCTATAACTCAGCAAACTTACACCACAACATTCCTTGAAACCACAACAACCGTACATTTTTCTTCGCCAAAAATAACAACAAAATATGAAGAACAAGGTATAATTAAGTAAGGTTTACCTGTATAAGAGTTTCCACACACAAATCACGAGAAAAATGTAAAAGAAAATGGCACCAAAAATTTCATTTTAACAGTCACATGGTGAAACCGCGCATGCGCAGATTGGTTATTAAAGGGTTAAAGAAGACTTCACAAATGTTTTCAGTCACTGAATTGGCAATAAACCTTTTCGCCTTATTTTGCAAACTGCAGTAAACCTTTTGCCTTATTACAAAAATGCAATAAACCGTTTACATTTTGCACCAAATGCAAGAACCCTTTTGCCTTATGCTCCAAATGCAATAAAAACTTTTGCCTTATGTGCAAAACGCAATAAAACCCTTCACCTTATGTCCAAAGTGAATAACCCTTTGCGTTACATGCAAAAAAGCGATAAAACTTTTCCCTCATGTGCAAAATGCAATATACCTTTTGCCTTATGAGCAAATATCAATATGTTTAAACATCGTTCAAATAGTAAAAGAATTAGAGAAGATTTCACAAACATTGTAGTCACTGAATTTGCAACAAACCTATTGTCCTGTGCAGAAAAGTATCCGTCGAAGCATGCTTACACGCATCTAAAGGCGAAGAAAAAAGAAATCAGTTGCCACAAATCGCGTTTCAGCATAAAGAAAACTTAAATACCCGCATTTCATTGTCTACAATCACTAATCATCGATATCTCAGAAAACAGGACAAAAATGCATGTTTACTGGAGATATTCTAACTAGATCATAGATGATGGTGGTTTGTCTTAAAATAAAGACCTACATCAGTGAAGAGAGAAAATTGTTTTGACTAAATGTATTTGTTTCTTTATACTGGATTAAAAATGATTGAATAAAGACAAAGTCGCTAATCTGACTTGAATAACTAAAAGCTGATGTATCATTCACTATGAATTATATGTAACAAACATTTTTGGTAAGTAATAAACAAACCATAAAACCAACAATTATCATTATTGATTCTAAAACTCTTAACAAAACAATCATCAGTTTTTAATTGCAAATTTTCTTTTCCTAGCTGTAATGTTTTTGGCATTTAGAGTTCATGTTTTTGTGCAAGATTGTTTCCCACCTCTTCAGCTCTACTTCTCTTGTCATCATGGGGTACTTGTAATCAATATGCACTGTAGAAAAATTACTAATGGATATATTTTGTTAAAGAGAGTGACTTAAACGAATACGATCAAAAAACATCTTGTCTAAGAAGTTTCCCTCCCTTCTGCTTCAGTGCAATTACCAGCTGAAAGTTCTTCTTTAGTGAAAAAGCCATCCATTAGCTTGAGTGATTTTAAAAATGTATCTATTTTTTTTTTCGAAAATTTTGGAGGTTGTTTTTTTCCCACTACCTTCTTCTCCTTTAATGTAAGTTCCTTCCCTCTTCTTTTCCTTCCTCCTTTTCCTATACTTTTTGTTGTGTTTCTTTCTATCATTCATTATCATAATAACAACATGTCATAATATGCTTACTTTAAAAAAGGCACGATAATGTTTTGGACAAAGAGTACGTTTAGTTTTCATTTTCCATTTTCAACTGGACACTTTGACTTGACATAGGATAAAGTGTAGCGAATTGTGTTGTGGACTTACCATTGGTGATATTCATTGTTCTGTACTCGCTTCCCTGTGTGTATACGACATAGTTTGATTGATAGTTTCATTTGACTAACTTTTATTAAGGGCCAACAAAACCTACAAAAACTGCATGTACATTTACAAAAAATGATAACGACGTAAGTTTAACTTTTGTTAATGTACTCACACTGTTATCGCGTGCTGTCTCTCGGCACCCCTGCCTATGCAGGGTGGTTAACCACACTGGAAGTACAATGATATAGAGGAATACTGAATTACAACAATTTAAAAAATCTTGGAATACCCATCGAATAAGAAAAAAGAAAGCTGCAATATGTCCAACAGGAGTACCAGATGACATTTTCTATCTCCATGAAAATAGTAAGAAGCTTCAATCTCTATCTTGCATGTATGATTGATTGTGTATGTTGTATATGTATTTTAGATTTTTTGAAGGCATTATCTCCAGAGTTATTGGCATACTGCATAGAAAGTAATGCTCAACAGTGGTCTCCATTTTATTCTTCTGAATATGAAGACTTAGCGAATACACTTCTGACAAAAAATATACAAATGACACAAACAGACATCAACATAGACAATGCCGCACTCTGTTACTATTACCTTGTTACTCATATTCAATCTCTCCTTTAAGAGTTAAAAAACATGATGTGGATTTTCAAATAATCAAAATGTACATTCTTAAGTTCTCCATTTTATATTCATTAAATTTCATGTTTGAAGTGATTCCAAAACACTTTCAGCAGTTGGTCTTTTCATAGGATCCAAAGTAACACACTGTTCCCATATTTCTTTATAACTTCCAAAGAAATGGTCAGTTGATGGACCACAGGGAGGATCATTATGTTAGCCAATACCTTTTGCATCATCTGCATTGAAGAAAGACCTTTCCAAACACACTGACGTGAAAATAGTTCAATCAATAGACATCCAAAAGAATAAGTATCTACTGGTGTCCCCCTAAATGTGGTATGATACATTTCTGGTACCATATAACTGGAGTACCACTTCCCATTGAAGTTGCAATTGTTTGTATTGACGTTAACTTCTTTGCTATTCCTAAGTCACAAACAAAGACACCACCAAAATCAGACTTACCTGATGAGATTGAATGAATCAATAACTAATTCAAGACTTAACTCACAAGTATATTTTGAGGTTTGATGTCATGATGAACTATAGGAGGTCTTTTTAAATGCATGTACACAAGCGCTCAACATATTTTTCATAGCTATACCAGTGAGTATACCTTAGATAACTAACATAATCAAGTTATGAACATGAAAATAACATGACATTAATAAACCTCAGTTTTTGAAGCAAAAAGAATAGTATCAAGATTTTTTCCATCCACAAACTTGGTTATAATGTAAATTTTATCTTTATCCCATGATGCACCCATTAAAGTTATCATGTTTGGGTGTCGAAGTTTACTATTAGCGACGTAAACATCTCAGTAAGATTAATAACCCTTACATCAATACACTTGATTTCTTTCTTGGCATTAGTTATTATTTCATCTCTTTCAGCTTCAATCAATTTTATCACTTTTACAGCTACTTCAGTATACCGCCACATACCTCTGTATACATTACTAAATGTACTAGAAGCTATCTGCTTTATCATAGATATATCTGAGACTGGTATATGGAAATCATCTAAAAATATATATATATTATTTTCTTTAGAAATAATTATTAAATGCTATTAACCATCTGTAATGTCATCACCACTTGATCTTCACTTGTAGTAGAAAAACTATATTTACACCAAATCAATGTAATTTTCTATTTTTATTATCATTTACCTGGAATCAAAAGTGGAGGCTCTTTCAACAATTTATCACAAGTACTAAGCTCACTATCTCAATTGAGCTAGTGGGTGATGGTTCTAAAGGATGTACACATTATGTATGTAGATACTACTTTAAAATAGACCAATGTCAGTAGTATCATTACTAATTTTTTCGTAACCAAACTTACCACCAGATTAGACTTCATATTGTTGTAGTCTTCATTGTCCTGTAAACAATTAAGTTATAAAAATATTAAATGTGAGCTCTCACAAACCTCTTAAGATTCTGAGGTCTGAAGGTAAATTGCAAAAACCATTTTGTTTTTACGGGAAGAGCCCCCACTGTCATATAAATAGCCACCAAGTGTCCAAAACTGGCTCTCCATGAACAGGCACATTAAGGACCCGAGCATTAGATAATATAATAGCTGCTTTTTTCAGCTGCCTTTCACTTTTCTTTGGAAAGAGGCCCCTTCCAGCATTACACACAAATTCCTCATATGTGTCCATAGTAGAAAAGCCAGAAACTCCAAATGTTTTCACTAATTCTCTTGTAAGAGGTTTTTGTCCTTGACATCTTACAGACACTCAACTAGTACATATATTAAGTATATATACAAGGCCATATACACTGTATTAAAGCTTACACTAAAGAAGATGATGTGGATGACACTAAAGGAGACTTTCCAATTTCTTATGACAACTATAGTCTCGATCTTTGCTCACTTGTCTTCTGTATTTGTCAATTAACTCCTTCTCCTTTCATTGTTCACGTTCCAATTTTCTCTTTTTTAAAGAATGTAAAACTTTATCTCGAAAGGTATTCTCCTCTTGGTCAGTGAATTCGTCACTACTTTACATACTGGCACAAATATACCTTTACTTGATCTGTTTAAATGAAGTCACGTGTATAAGTGTGCCTTAGGATATACCACCTCATATATAATACTATTAGATAATCAAGGAGACTAATAAAAATCTGAAATATATAAAAAACGTCTGTGGAAAATAAGACTTATCTGCCAAAATTATTTTTAATAGACCCTTGCCATCTCATACCACAGCCTTTTCAGACCAACACTTATTGTGAAGACTGTTTAGACTGCTGAAACATTTTGTTTTTTCATCAGCATTTGGACAATACGCTATGCATCTTTGACAGAAAATGTCACCTGTCACAAAACAATTACACCACACATCCAGTTGCTGATTATGCAAGACAGACTATAGTACGACTGTGGCAATAGAACACGTGCTATAGGACGATATTGCATAGGACAATTGTGCAATATACCACATGTATTGCATAGGACAATTGTGCAATATACCACATGGCAAAGGACGAATAGATAGACATGGCTAGAGAACGATCTAATATAGGCCAAAACGTGACCTACCGGGCCACTGCAATGAAGTTGTCAAGTTGCAATCCTTGTCTCGATTTTCAAAGACTTTATTGCCACTTTTCAAACGCATTCGTGTATGTTTTGCTGTTGCAATGTCTAAGGGTTTCGTCTAGTTGAAGAAGTTGATGAATAAGGTCATCCTCTAAAGTTTTGTCATGATTCCTTCAATGCCCACCCCCTCATCACGTAGCTTGCTTGTGTAATCATTTAGTAGCTTAATATCTACAGTCCATTCTCTCATTAACCTTGGTGTTGTCAGCATAGTAAAGATATTTGAAACATCCTCTGCTATCTGTTTGGCCTCCCCAACATTCTTCGTCCCCCCATCAGGTGTTGTTAGATATTCACGGAAGTCTGCTAATAGTTTGTTGCCAACTGTACAAAACCGTGCATAATGGTGGGTCTTACCTACTCTCTCTTATTCCATCACAGCCATACCTCCCACATGTCAATGTCCTCATGGAGGAACTTCTCCGTTGATGAACTATCAGCTAAGTTGGTGGATGTCAAAGCATAATTTTCTAATTCTGACCATGTAGTTAATTTCTTGTTTACCTTGTTTGGAGTGCTTGGTTATGAGAAATTGTTTGGTGAGATTATCCTATAATGTTTTGTATATAAATGAAAATTATGGATTAAAAAATTATTGGTCTAACATCAGCCTTACCTGGTCCTGGGTTGGACTCGATATCACCACACCGAGTAGAAATATTGTATCTCCTCTCCTGTACATGATGGGGCTGCTGTCAGCCATGGTGGGTGTTGGCAATACAGTTTTGCAGGTTTGGGTGTTGGCATCTAGTGGGAGATAAGCGGGGAAGTAGCTTTATGTTGGTTTTGGATCTTCTTACAAGAAGTGCCCCATTGGTGCTGGTGCTGGATAGATAGAACTGGTAGTAATGATTGCCAGCAAATTAGGAAAATCACAAGATGGCTGCTATGTCGCATGTCTATTACCCTCCTTTTTCTCCCCCTGTATGCACACCTCCCAATCCTCACCCTCCACCCTTCCAGAGAGATCATACTGGGACTGAAAATGTTAGTTATGAGTCCAAATTATACAAGAAATAAGCTATGGCTTGGTATAAGAAAGTGCTGTGCATTAATTAGAATCATGTTTCATTTCACATTCTTAGTGTAGGTGCTTGCAATGATGTATGTTGAGAAAAATAACAGTGAAGATGTTTGGAGAGCCTAGAGAGCAATCATTGTATTTTTTATAGTACGGTAGCGTAGGAAATAAGCACATGGTTACAGAAAAAAGTGGGCTGCCCACATAGAAACTCACATAATTGTGTATCAAATATTACTGTGAACATTACTGTATACTGTGTTCGACTTACAGCAAGAACTGTAGGTTGTAAAGCTAGAGGTGGAAATTTCTGAGCAAGGAACCTTGGAAAATGCTTGAAAGGCAAGAAACAAGGAGCTACAACAGCTGAAAATGGCTACCTGGTAAATGGGCAGTCAGGAACGGTCATGATTATTATTTAACCATCATGCTGCAATGTACAGTGTTTTTATATAGTACCCCCCCACAAAAATAAAAACAATTTCAGAATTTTCAGAAATATTTCATAAATGATTGGAATGGGAGTGGTAGTTGATCCATTACTCGATCAAAAAAGGCCATATAGGGCGATATGGCCCTTTTGTGAATGAAACCTCAAGTTGACGGTTTCAGTAGTTTATGTGACTTACATGATGTGTTGATTGATGTTTGGCATTGGAAATGTAGGTGGTGCGAGGTCACTGCACAGAAAGGGCCATATATACAGCCCTTTTTTCAACCAAACCTCAATTTGAGGTTACAGTCCCATATTTAGTTGATAGGAGGTATTTGTTAATGTTTGGCACCACTTTTAGTGGTTTGAGGTACATTACTGAAAGGCCATATATGGCCCTTTTACATGTGATGTCAGGGCCGGTGTTTTGAGTGCCTTGGCATGGTCCTTATTAACTTGGCACGTTTGAAGGAGGGTCTGCACTCCTTCAACGAGGAGAGATGGTACTTGAGGGTGCGTTATATACTTTAGTTGAGAGAATAGTTGAGGCCAATGACAATAATACGGTCCAATTTCAGTAGACACACTTCGTCGGGCCCGATGTCATTGGTAAGCAGAGTCTACATACACCTTGATATGGTCGATGTCAGTAAGCAGGGACCACCGGAGTGGTCCTGCTGGCGAAAGTCTATACTTTAGATATATCTGGCAAACAATTTGCTTTACTTCTTGGGGGCCTGGACCCCCCCATCAAAACAGACAAGATTGGAGTACAAATTTGCAAGCTGTGGATGGGTTTGCACTATATTTAGCACGATACTGCATCATACGCATCGTTACCTGCATTACTTGCATCGATACTGTCGTTAATATGGCAATACAGCAGCAATACTTGCTCTATACCGCAACAATACTGCATCAACACTGCAAAAATACTGCATATAATAGAGCTACTGCCATGCATCAAATCATTAATTCTTCAGTGACAAATGGCTACTCTTGATAAATAGCAGAGAGTTGGGAATTTTAGTGCAATTTATTACAGGTTGGGTTTAGGGTCACATTGGTACCCAATGAATATCATTATTTTTTGAGGGATATTTATGTTTAGGGTAGAAGTCTTGTATACAATAGCTGAGAGTTGGGAGTTTTGTTGCGTTCAAGTAGGTTGGGTGATGGTTACCATGTACCCATAAACAGCCTATGAATATTACTTCTTCTTGAGGGGACAATATATGTCCCTTATGTCTATGTCCCTATTTAAACATAACGCACTAGACTCCTACAAATGGGTGTGTTGGCATGTCTTTTGAAGGTCACAACGATTGAATGTTTTACCTGAACCATAGCTCCTCCCACTTCAATGGAATAGATTAATCAATGGAATAAGACAAATTCAAAAACCATGTTGCCCAGGAATGAATAAATGTGGGGTTGGGTGACCTGAAGTGATTGAGATCTCGAATTGCCCTTGGCACCAGACAAGGGCATTTTTTACAAATGGAGTAACTGTCATGCAAAGACGTTTTGCCAGGGGTTAGAGCATTTTTGGCATAAATCTGTCAATGCAACACAGGAGATATCATCGTTAATGTCAAAAAGAGCTTTTTAATTAACACATAGTGATGACATAATTTATGTTATTGTCATATATATAGAGGAGAGAGATGGTCTGACAGTAGCAGCTAATAATTTTGCACTAAGTACGTGTAGTCGTATGAATCAGAGGCAGATCAGTTAGCAACTGGTACGAAATATTGAGGTAAGAGACCACCTCAAAAAGTACACCTGTTTTAAAGAGAGCTAAAAGGTACAGCAACTTGTTCACATAAGAACTGATATATTGGTAATGTAGGAGAAGAAGTTATGTTAGTAGTAGCGAAAGAGGGAGATGTACCATATCAATTCATAATACTAATGAATCTCAAAGAAGGTATCAAACCAAACAGAAAAAAAAGGTCCAGTGCAATACACATGCATGAGACCCAATAATGTATTTGAGCTTGAGATCATTTTTGCTTAGTAATAGAGTTACTTCAGAGGCATAATACATGTAAAAAAGATTTATTACATGTTAAAAAGATTTATACATGGCAGAGCAAAAGTGCTGAAGTCAGAAGAAAAGCGTTTTAAAAACAGCTACAGTCACGGCTGGATGGATTCTCAACTGAGCAAGATTCAACCTATATACTGAATAATCCCACAAAAGAAGCTGAAGTCTCTGGACCCACTAACCACTTACGATCACCAGATCTTGAAAGACTCATTGAGATTTTTACAACACCTTTGAAACATCTTCTCAATGCTTCAAGGGGGTAAAGTTGTGACTTTTAGCAGGTTGTCCGGTATACAAGTTTTGAAGGCAAAAAAAGAATACACTAAGCAGAACTTCTCATAAAAGTTTGTTTCAACCTTTTAAAGCGTCAGTGGAATAAGAATTGCAACAGTAATCAGTAATGTGATGCATTTCTAATAGCTTCAGCTTAGGATCCATACTTCAAAACTTGAGTGTTGCTCAAACGTTGAATGCAACACTCTGATAGCAAAAGTCACTTGTACAATATACAGTGCAACCACAGTATCGGATTTCTACTGGATTAATCAGATTTAGTACTTTGAAATCTGAAGTGCGGAGTCACATGGATTACAATATACAGTGCAGCCCAGTATCGGATTTTATCTCTGACTTAATCGGATACTTTACTTTGAAACATCAGAGTGTTTTTTTTTTTTTGCCGTGTTTTAATGGTGACTATTGAATGCAAAAACAATCACACAATATACAATAACATTAAGTAGTAACTTAGAGGGAAACTGTTCAAAGTTTAGTGGGGGGACATGCCCCTCCTGTGCTGCGAGTGAGATACTGTCCATGTATACTGGTTGAGATCGAGATGATCGACATTCCCTGTATGCACATGACAGATAGGATCTGATCAATGCGAAGGATAGTCGGCCCCTAAGCCCATCGCATGACCACTGAGTAATGTGTTCCTCTTATGGCGATCATATCTGCCAGACGTTTGTGAAAATGTGCTTGCTTCTGGCACATTCCTCCATTGGTTGAAAGACTAGCGGGGTAAATACACCATGCGCAATGTCGCGTACCCTCTGCATACTCTCTCTTTTTTGCTTGTAATGGCTCTTGTAAGCAATCTCCGGAACGATTACTAGGGGTTAGGGTAAAAAACCCGTACATCGAAAAATGCATCCTGGTGGTTATTCCAGAAGCCTCTCAACAACGAATATCCGAGGCGGCGTTATCATCGGTGGTAGCTGATCGGGCATTGAATGACTCTCCTGACAGTGGTTGTAGAGGTGGCTCCGTAGGCCCGTGTGTGCACACCTCGGGTGAGCAGTGACGGCTGTCATGTCTCCGCAACTTCATTATGTCGAATTGTACGGAAATCCACCCATGTGGGACCAACCACCAGGCATGTTTACCGTGAATGAGGACCCACAATTGCATGTCCCGAGGACGGTATGTTCAATTGCCAGTTGTACCTGATACGTAGTGCATTCCTAATTCTCCTTTGTGGCAGACAGAAACCATGCTCAGCTATGGGCAGGGACTGATAACTACACCACCGAGGCTGCTCCCTTTTCACTTCCAGTTTCAGCATGGCGTTTTAGGGTCTCATGTAGCTGATCATTTCACTAGTACAGGCTTGGCTGAGCGTGTCTTGTTCGATTCAATGTCTCTCACAACCTTTTTCGCTGCTATTACTGAACATCTGAAGCGAGTGTCTGAAAGTCACATTGGTTCACACCTTCACATATTTTTTTTAATATAGATTAATCAGCATGCTCATCACATGTAACGGTTTGGTGTTAAATTTTAGTAGAGTGGGATCTTCAAGATGTGTGCTCTCTTAGTTTTGTCTATAACTAACTGACTGTAGGTCTTCATTCTATAAAAGCCCACACTATTTTTGTGTGGGGTTGAAGATGATGCAGAAAGTCTAATTTGTAGAAGCATTAAACTATAAACACAAATTTCTTGCTTTGGCACTACAACTCGCCAGAAAAGCCTCAGTTTGAGATTTGATAGATTACAATTGATTAGAGAACGATAACCTACAGCTTTGGCAAAGGAGGAATTAATTCTAACTGATATAATTGTTATTGGATTTTTGAATCTGCATACATAATGAACGTGTAACAAAGAACAAAATGATTAAATGAATTCATAAACAAGAAATAACTTTGTTAGAACTTAATTATTAATTTTATTGTGTAGGAAAATAAGGCATGTCCAGGCTTCTTAAGTTATTATTATCTCATACATATCACCTTAATTAAGGGAATGATTTTTGCTGTATTTTTTTAAGCTTTTATTTAGAGGACTACACACGACTGCCAAGACTGAATATTCCTTGAAGTTTAAATGCTGTTACTAAAGATGTTCTAACCTTACTTGGTTAACCTGCAAGAATACTGTGGTAGTAAGATTACTGAAAAATTCGTTTTTTTACTTTCTTTGACTTCAGCATACACACTTTGCATACATTTATCACCCATGCTACATGATGTACTCAACAGTTGTATGCAGTTAATCAATCATTGTGTCTATTTAAGTCTGACCGGAAATATTCAAATATTCTTATTTTTGTGATAGCATTCAGTCAAAAATTAAAGACCTTCCCTTATTGCCTTTAAACAATTAAAACTGATTTTCCGAACTTTAGATACCAGTACCTTTGTGTTTATTTTTTAGTTCCATTCCAATTCCAACCCCCGTTCCCTTAAAACATTTAAATTTTATCTTAAAAAATTAAAAAAAATTTTAATTCTTGTTCAAAAAAAACAAATTTCAATTTTCAGCTCAAGCCTGTTTGTGTCATATATTTACCAGCTTGTAAATAGCCTTTTAGATGAACAGAAGCCGGGGGAGGACAAGTTTTCCTACCTTTTACAAGAATGGCCATAGGAAATTTTTTCCAAATAAAAAGGGTCACATTCTTGGAAATCACGGGTACAATAGATCCACGCTGTTTACTGACCTCTTGAAAACGTTTCTTTCCACTTTTACTCAAACAATTTATCAAAAAACACCAAAGCAAAACTGGATGTTCCTATTGTTTGTGTATTTTTCTTGCCTTTTTGGTTTGGTGGATTAGTGTCATTATTCTTAATTTTCTACTAATTCATATTTTATCAACCTGTCTTTTACTGAGCTAGGGGAAGCCAAAGTGAAACCAAACC
>NW_024533173.1:0-40000 GCF_016097555.1 Gigantopelta aegis
CCACACCCCCAAATAGGCTCCATTTAATTATAATAATAAAGTTTTAATTTAATGGCTCTTCATTGGACTCTAATTTCTTTTGTAAAAAAATTATAAACTGACTACTACTACATTTGTTTGCCCACTTTTTTCATTAGAAGTAGGTAGGGTTTAATCCATTCCTGCTTGTCTTTGAATTATATTATATTAAGTCCAATAAGTTTTATTATTAAATGGCTCATCAAACTGTACTTTTTTATTGAACTCTTTTAATATTTCTTTCAAAAATCTGTAAAAATGAAACTATAAACTGTTTTACATGAACTTAGTAATGTAAATATCTAAAAAGATTACATCCATTTTTGATATTATTTAGTAGACAACACTATATACTATTATATTGTAGTTAGTAACTTTGACACTGTATATATTTATTTGGTAAATTGATCTATAATCTGATAATTTAATTTTTGATGTAATAAAATTTTACTGTGTTCTTCTGTTAACCAATGCAAAATTCCTTGAGTATATTAATGTTAAAACTGAGTGTTTTGAGAAACTTTGAAGAAAGTGTGATAATACAATGCTACATTTAGCAAGTATTAGAGGATGTGAAGGAATAGCTATCTACATACACTGAGTATGGGAGCAACTGTGAACATCAAGATGATGTAAGTGTAGATATTTACATTGTATATATAATATTGTATGACTTGAAATAGAGTCCACAGAGATATAGAGCTAGAACATGGAACATAGACAGTGAATATTGAACAGAGCTTTAATACAACCCATATGACCATTTATATAGCATACATAAGATAGCATTATAGTGGGACAGGACAGATAATTGTATTTATAATACACATAATAAACACATTATTACAATATCTCATGTTGGTGTTATTATATTTACAAGGTAATAACATTATAATGACAACTTTGGTTTTGACATAAAGGATTACTTTTATTGCTTAAAACTGCTGTCAATGCTTTAGTTATTTTGTTATAGCTGATATACTGATAATTCTAAAGCTATAGTTTATTATAAAGGCTAACTAGTTAATTCTTATATTTCTGGTTTTTAATCCTTTCCTATATTTATAACACTGTTCCTTGAATGTCGCTTGAGTTTTTACCAAAACCCTGTAATGCCTCCCCTCCATCTTGAATATTGAATTAAACACATCAGCTATTTAAGTACATGTGAAACATTTAATAAACAGCACATCCACAAAAAGTTACTTCACAAATTATATGACATATCTTGTTCTTGACCATCATAAAATTATTGGAACCCTCAATTTTTTCAACTATACAGTAGTTTCATTTATGAATATACATGTATTAAATTTAATAAGACAGAAACCCAATCTACCGGTATATTATGATACATGTATCTTGTATTTAGTATCCCCGAATCAAAAAAGTTCAATCATCTAACCACAATTTAGCTGTAATATTATCAGTCTGTAGATGAGAACTTAGGTTTAATTTTGTGATATCAGTATATTGTACATAGGCCTTGTATTTTTTTCAGGTTTAATTGATGAGCAATTTTCGGGCTATACTTTAGGGTTTAAATATATTAGTACCAAAATTAGGTTAATTCGGTTAACCCCCCGAAGTGAATTAAAAATCGGTTTAAACATTCACTTTACATAATTACTGAGAGGTGTATGAAAAATAATTATTCATAGTTACAAAATTGTTGCTGAATGTCCTTGTTAAATAAAGTGTCATTTGCCAGAAAGGGTCTCCCAAGACATAGAAGATGGTGTTGTAATTTTCTGATTTTACTAAAACTACTTTAGCATTAAACACTAACTTCAGTACTAGTGCATAGTAACGTGAAAGCTGCTTGCCACTATCCAAAGCTTTCAATTAGGATTTTCAGGTACTGGTAGTGTTGAAACTCCTCTTCAATGCGTAGGTAGTTCATGTTACAAGCTCGTAAATAGTGAGAGTAACTTGTCAGACTCTGCACCTGACAAATCTGAGAAAATGGATCCGATATCAAGGCTGCTTCCACAACTGCTCGCCATATGAAGCCACAAGCCCACGGTGCACGCGTCTACAAATTATTTCGGGTATATTTCATGTTTAAATAGGTAGAAAACTTTAATTTCGGGGTGTTAAATTCATGGAAAAGCGGGTTAAGCCCGAAAACCTATAAGGCCTAAGTTGTACGTAATTGTATTAATAGACTTGACATTAAGATTGCTATTATTATGTATAATCTTTTAATGTTACAATAAGTTATTGACTCCATCATAATTTGCATGATCCTTTAACAGTAAACATATAACAGTAAACATTGAATGCACACATGTACATGTTATTTCTAACCAATCTTGAGAAAAACTTTAAGCTAGACTGTAAACAATTATATATTAAGTAATATAATATTATGGACCAATATAGAAGACTGTCCCATTTATGAAAGCTTTATTAGACAATCAAAACAAATAATTAGAATAATTCTTTATCATTGATACAAGAAATCAATGTCCTTAGATACATACTTAATAATAGATAATAAATAGTTGTAGGAATAAATTTCATGGTCACAAGAAATGAAATCCCTCCAAAGAATGTGATTATTTTCTTAAATTCTTATAGAAAAATATAAGTTTTTAAAAAAAGACACAACATAACACTAGAAACAAGATAAAACATAACAGAACAAAATGAAAAGCAAAGATACTCAAAGGATCTACTTAATCTACTTGCAAAGCATAAGAAGTCAGAGGAGCTTCATAGGTCAACGTGGATACATGTTCTTGATAGCGGTGGCCAACCTCAATTTGCTGATATATCACGATTTTTTCTTCATGGTAACGCAATACATGTCATCCTTACAAAGTTAACAGAAACCTTTATGATAAGCCTCAGTTTTGCTATTCAGTGAATGGCAAGTTGCTTAACCAACCCAGTGAGCTACAAATGACCAATCTGAGCTTATAGAAATTTTGTGCGTTCCATTGTCTCTTCTAAAAATATAATGGTATCAAAGGGAAAACAGTTGTAACCTCACAAAACTTTTGTTTGTAATATTGTTGGTACATACTTTGATGAGCTTAACAAGGTGTTCAAAAGGCATAAGAGTAGTAGAAATTTTGCGGGAAGGAATGCACAGCTTTTGTCTGCCTTACAAGTGTTTAGAGTCACTTTATATTCCATGATAATGAAGCAAAGGGAGCTTATTTTTCCAGTTGATAATTTGTGTTGGTGGGAGTCGTAAGAAGATATTTTTCAGCCATACGTCAACGAATCATGTCTAAAGTAGGTGTTGCCTTTAATTTCCAGTACCAGTTCGTTGGTATATGTTTGAGTTACAAAGTGAGTGAACAAGCATCACAAGAAAAACATGGTATCATCTCCTTTGACAATTGTTGTGAAATTGGTGGCCAACTAGGTATGGATGTAAGTGAGGTGGAAGAGTGCATAAACTTTTTTGACTCTCTAAGTCTGTTCCTGTATTATCCCAAAGTCCTGCCAAACATTATCTTTACTAATCCTCAATATCTTTTAGATTCACTCTCCCACTTTAGTAAAATTCTCATTTGTTGATTTGTTAGAGGAAATATTACCAGATGAACAGCTATCAACTGAAAATCAATGTTTACTTCGTGTAGATGGCATCTTTGAAGATTCACTTCTTGATAAGCTCTCTCTTCCTTTCATTCTTCCTTTGTTTTCAAAGGATAATTTCTTGAGTTACTTTGTTATCTATGCATGTGTTGCTCCTCTTCCTACAGCTGATCATGTGAGGCGTTATTTTATGCCAATTGTGTTTGACACCATCTGTAGTAACAGATGAGGATAAGCAGTGTACATGACTTCATGTGATCCTATGATCATTGAATTTAGCAGTAAAGTAGTCCCTCAGGTATGTTAACAAAACCATATACAGTGTATAGCAGTGCCAATTTGTTTCCTGTGTGCATTACTTGCATTTTTTATTGAAAATTTAAACTTAATATTTAGACATTATAGTATTCACTATTTCTCAACTTATTGTGTGGTGAGTC
Organism: Gigantopelta aegis; assembly: GCF_016097555.1. Taxonomy (NCBI): domain Eukaryota; kingdom Metazoa; phylum Mollusca; class Gastropoda; order Neomphalida; family Peltospiridae; genus Gigantopelta; species Gigantopelta aegis. The sequence goes on from NW_024533173.1 coordinate 4,014, forward strand.
AGTTAGAAGTTATTGTGTCATTTCATGTTTAAATTACTATTAATATAATATGGCTTAATAAAATCAGTGATTACAACGATGTAAACAACTTTATAATTTAAAATGTTTTAATCCAATTAACTATGTTATCCTTGTCTCTTTGTTTATAGGGCATATTTCTGCTATGATAGTGTCACTATTAGGTTGAAAAGATAAACCTCAATTTTCAGTTGATAGTGAATCGCGCACTTTTGAGAGACAACGTCGCTATGGAGTTAAGTTACATTCTGAAGATCTTTTTGGCAATGTTCTACTTGTAGACAACTTTAAGAGCATTGAAGTCTATTTTACTGGTCTTCCAGAAGAGTGTCCTTTTGTTCGTGAAGCTATCAAAGAAGCCATAGTTACCTGCACTGAACTGTTATCATTTGACACTAAAGACTTGAAGATCTTAGCAACTTTGGCATGAAGACAGAAGCATTGTAAAGATGATAGCAAGCTACATGGTGTACGTCTGCGTCCTGATAATATCGTATCCTTGCCAACTGCTTAGTTGAATCAAAAATTGCCACTTTTATTATAACTGATCCATGACAGCTCTGCTGGCTAAATGGTAAGTGTGACAGGATTTTAGTGGTATATTCTGTTTGTTTTGATTGTAGATCCCATTCTTGATTCTGCTCATTAAACTCTGCTCTTGTAGATCCTCCACTTGGTAAGTTATAAACTTTTTATTTATTATTATTTTGTCTAATATTAATTAACTTGTAGAACATGATCAGTTAGTGACTTTGTCCTGTTATCATAAATAACTTGGATACTATACTAGGTAAAGAAACTTCATTAGTAATTGATAAATTAATATATATTTATGCTTTTATGCAGACAAAAAGCCACATAGACTTGATCTTCAAAGGTTACTAGCCCCTATTGAATATCAATGGAGAGTCATTGGAGAAGCTCTACAAATTAAACATGGGGCAATTAAGTCCCTTGAGTATAATCCAGCATACACTGATACACTTCGACTATTAGAGGTACTGCAGCTATGGATGGATCAGAAGCCAGCTTTTGTAATCTTGGCGTACAATTATTGAAGCAGTTGAGAAACCTCCTGTCAATAATTCTACCATAGCTGAAGAGATGTGTCTATTTCTTTCTCAGCCCAATGTAATTTCAAGTTACACTGACTGACTTAATAAATTAGTTATACATCATGAGTTGTTGCTTTTTTTTTACCTTTTTTAACATTAATTTTACTTTTTATAGTGTATTCAAAACTTCTTTCAGGTTAATTGCAAACATAGTAAATGATTTTAATTTGTTATGTGAATGTAATGTATTTTTTGTTCATAATTATGGTTAGTTGAATTTATTATGTCCTTACACTTACCTGTTCTCTAAAGTTGAATGTTATGTAATGTTGAATGTAAGGTATTGAAGAATGTTTACAATGATTGGTCAAATGTATCACTAAGGTATATATCACTCCAATTGTATTTTTGATGCCAATGTACTGTCACTAAAGAACAAAAGATTGCAGTTTGCTATAATAGATGTTATCTTGTGAACTGCTTCCTTGAGCTCCTTATTGTATACCTGACCAGTCTTTAGAGCAGGCCTCAGAGAAATTGAAGAAGAGTCAATTTCTATTATTGTCATTAAATGACTGGATTTTTATAAATGTCTTGATAAGGTATTGCCAATTTTTGTTACCAACATTAACTGTTAAATCAACAAAATTAACTAATCAAGTAATTTAAAAGCATTTAGGTTATGTAGTAAAAACGAAGCAGTCTTAATTCTTAAAACAAATTTTGATTGTAGTTTACATGACAGATAAATAATGTACAATATTTAAAGTTTGTATTAGAGTTATTGTTCTAATGTGATGTGGTTTGAAAGAAAGAAGGTTGTTGTATTTGACTGTGAATTTCACTGAGGACATTTGAACAACAAACAATGATAATAATAATTAAACTCTAATGTGTTTAAAACTTGCACTTCAAAATAAACTTCAGCTTCCCAAACACAGGATAATCTGTGTCCATCTTCACCACCAAGGTACAAGACTTCTTGTACAATGTACTGTCAATGGTCACCCCACAAACCTGTAATAAAGAATACAAAAACCGTATAAGTACTTGATGCCAAATCAAGGCAGTTCTAAAATTTACACAAACAAATATAGCTAGTCTCATAGCCAAGTCACTTGCTAGGAAGGGAGGGTTTAGTGATTGCATGTTTAAAATTGTAATACTTTCAGATAGAATTATTCTCAGAAATTTGTTCAATAGTGGAAATTTAATTAAAACATGGTACATGTAGGTAGGAGACTCTAACAGTGTAATCATAATAACCTTGTAATATCTCTTGAGCACTCAGCTAACTCTGGTGGAGCAACCAAAGCAGACACAATGTCACCTAGATGAATGGAGTGAAAATGATAGCAAATGAGAAATTATGTTTTCACCTGGACCAACATCCAATGTTCCAAAATGACACTCAAAATTGTTCATCCTGTGGTAGCACTGAAGTTTCTGATGACATATGGCCAGAGTGGTAGATTGATGAAGTTACTAACACTTTGAGTGAGTTTTTTGAAATAGGAGTGTTTTGATTCAAAACACATCGTCTAGTGTTGTCTTAGTGGCCCAAATCTATAAAAGATATAACACTTAACAATTGCAATGTATATGTCTGTCTGAGACTTGTTATTTGAATAGACTCATCAAGAATCAGCCTTGGCATGAGTACAACATAGTGTATTTTAGGAGTAATGGAGGCATTAGGATATGAGTAGTTTGAACTGTTGATGGTGGTCTGAAATTAATGTCGCTAGATTAACTACATCATCTTCATGAGCCCTGGGGCCATTAGGATATCCACAATCTCTAGTAAGTCAAAATAATTGATCCAAAATTGAGAGAGGAATAGTCTAGTAGAACACACATATATATTAAGTCCATCTCTACTGGATTGTAATTAATGGTTAGTACATCATTTCTGCCCTGCCCTGCTTTTGGTTTGACTGTTTGCTATTTTAATCATTATAGAAGGGTTAAAATAATACTGATGTCATATTCTCCTACTGTAGAGTTTTCCAGCTAGTGACATCTATATTCATAATACACAGTGATCCTTAACTTTCATAAGTGATAATGTATAATTTATTAGTTTATTATAGTTTATTTATTTATAATAGATATGTATTATATTGAGTGTTTTATATAATACTAATTTCAATTTTAAATAAGTTTCAAATTTACACTTGAAATCATCATAGGCAGTTACACCAAAGAACCATTCACCTTTCTGAGTGATACTCGTTTAATAACCACATTATTAAGGCGTGGTCAGAAAAGTTGAAGTGGGCGTCAACGCTAACCTGCACTCTTAACTTTGTCCAGCAAAAAAAATCGTTGCAGTATGGCAACTAAAGATGGAAAAGAGATGGAAATTGTAAGCTAAATGACTCAATAACAGTTAATAATATCTTCTAATAACTCTATATATTGTATAAAGTTGGTAATAGTTATATACTCAGTCTTATCTCCTTTATGTATACATTAACATTGACATTACAATATCTTGTATACTAGGAGTTATTACTGACTTCTATTAACATAATTATCATTTACTCTGTTATAATACTCCTTTATATCAATTGACATCTATAGTAGTTAGGTGTGGTCTGACCCTCAGTAATTAATTTATTATTAGATCAGTTCTAACCTTATATAGTTTGTCATTGTGAAATGAAGACATTGGGTCAGGATCACTCCATATACTGAAATTATGACAGGACAGTTCTGACTTTTGTTAGTTTTGACATTGTCACGTCTTCACTTAGAGAGGAATAGTCTAGTAGAACACACATATATATTAGTCCATTCTACTGGATTATAATTAATGGTTAGTACATCATTTCTGGACACAAGATGTGGGTGTGGCATGTATACTTCCACCAGTATCTTGATTGTTTCTAGCAGTGATACTCATTTTGAGGTGTTTGATCCAAACTCACATACTTTAAATACATCGTTATTTTTCTTATTTATGATATTATTATAACATTTATTTGGTAGGTGTAACTGTTTATGGTATTATTTAATAATATTCATGAAGAAAGAATGTACTAATTAACTGGAGCAGCATATGTTGTGTATACATGTTACCAGACTCTTCCTCTCTAAGCAAAGGGACAGCAATGATAGACTAGCTTTTGGTATCAGTTTTAAATGAGTTTAATGATGACTTATAGTAACTGGTGGAGTTAAGGATGTTTTAAAAATCAGTGATGAAACATCAAAGCCTTTTTTCTAATAATTAAATTTCAAGTGAATATTATTACCTGCCCTTTGACTGTTTGCTATTTCAATTATGATAGAAGGGTTAAAATAATACTGATATCATATTTCTCCTACTGTAGAGTTTTTCTAGCTAGTCACATCTATATTTATCATACAAAGTGATCCTGACCCTTAATTTTCATAAGGACCAAACCATACCTGACTATATCTATAGTTATATATTTAGTTGTCCTCTTAAAGTTGCTTGGTAGTATGTGTGTGTGTGTGTGTCTAAAATAGTAACATTTCTAGTGTGTAATAAGTGAGACATTTCACTTAACTTGTGTGGGAGCTTCAATGCACCTCTTTCTTCTACTTTTTCTATCATTATAAACTCTTGTTATTAACTTATTATATGTTAATGGCAAACATGATGATGCCTTGTGTACTAATGATATGAGTGTGCATTATTTAGAGTATGTATGTTAGTTTATATACCTACTAAAATTATATAATGTAGTTATTATTTTATATGTACATATTATAATAGGCAATAGTGTGTCTTATATAATTGTCTGTTGTACTTATGACATCACAAACTGTTACTCATTACATGTACTAATATAACTTAATATCATATACTAATACAAGTTTATTGACATGTTAATATATTGAAAAATTATGACATCAACTATAATTATAACATGACTAATTAATTATAAGTGGTTTATTCTATTGAGTTATAAAATGAATTACTTTATAATAATGTGTTCCTTTTCCTTAGGACTATGATCTATATCATGCTGCACGAGATGGTAATATAGCAAGAGTAAAGAAAGCAATTGAAAATGAAAATATTCATGTTGATGCTACCACATCTGTGAGTAATGTCATTATAATCACATTACAATACTTATATTATCTAATGATAACTTTAATTGTATAATAATTACTAGTAATATTGTTAATGTATAAATTGTATTTTAAGTGTATACAAAAAAAAAGTACTTATTATTGGAACTAGAAAATAAATTTATAACCAGAGAATAGAAATGAAATGAAATTATTAAGTTAGTCAACAAAGTAGTATTAGATCATTGTGTTCATAATAGTGTCTGAGGTCCAACTGATGTACAACTGATCTAGTGTTTTCATGAAGTGTGTTAAATACATTTGTTACACATTTTGAATTTCATTAGAAGTGGGTGTGGTTAGAGCCCTGTCTACCAAATAGGCTTGCCTTGAAGTTGTTTATATATACTCATACTAATTACATTGTAGTTTGCTAACTCTGGCTTGTAATAATAATATTTGGTGGATTAAACTGTAATCTGATAATTTAATTTTGATGTAATAAAATTTGACTATGTTCTTCTGTTAACAAATGAACATTCCTTGAGCATATTGATCCTGACTTTTTTGAGAAACATTTGAAGAAAGTGTGTTCTATACTCTGTCCGAGTTGAGAAGAGCCCTTTATTAAAAAAAAAGATGTTTTATGCATGGAATATAAGATGAGGTATTTCCTCTCCTATTAATGCAATTAGCGCTGAAATACATTTTAAGTTTATTCATTATTTGTTCACATGCATATCATGCGAAACACACAGTCACACATGTTTTCTCTCGGGTTCGTGTGAAGATGCCTAAGAGAAAGAGACTGAGATCACATACAAAGGAAGTTGTTGCGAGTGTCTATGAATGTTCGAAGAACTCAACGGTATAAACGGACTCAAGATCTCTGAAACAATGCCTGTTAGTTGATGATTTTGATCGTGAAAGCATTAGATGGAAAAATCTACTACCTCTATTAGGCATTCTCAGTATTCTTTCTTTGTTAAAAGGTTTTTTTAGAACCTTGGTGGCTTTATAGCTGCCTTAAATTGCGAAAGACAATATCTAGTTATTATTTTAATAATACTAATTGTTATAATAGAACATCTGTTCATATAATTAGAACTGTAATTTAGAATTTTCATGTGACAGATGACTGACTTCTCAAGCTGAAAATTGTTATTTATAAATCCTTGACGGTGTGCAATTTAAAGTATGTCAAAGGTATGCCATTGAAAATATATGGAGTTTTCTAGTTTGCTACTTTCTCGTGACATTAGAGAGCCAAATTTTATATATAAAATGCGTGTTTTTGTTTGTAAGATCAATCGATTGGTGCAAGTCCCACGTTGATAGCACGTAAAACGACAAAGTCTGGGTCACATGTCTGGGTGGCTCTTCTCAACTCGGACAGAGTATAGTCATTTTCTGTACTACATGACAAAAATTAATACTGGTTGAATAAAATTTGGTGGTTAATCTAAAGATTTGACAAAACACTTAATTTAATTGTCAAATTATCTTATATAAATTAATGATGTGTTTAAATTTATAATAATTGTTTGTTTATTTTCAAATCATTATATGTACTTTGTATAATAAACTATAATATTGAGTTATTATTATATTGTGTACTTAATATATCACATATAATGATGTATCATTTATATCTCTTTGTTCAGGGTAGTTTCACAATGCTACATGCAGCAAGTATTGGAGGATATGAAGGAATAGTTATTTATCTCTTAAGTATGGGAGCAACTGTGAACATTCAAAATAATTGTAAGTGTAACTATTACATTGTATAGTATATATCTCATGTATTACTTAAAACTGCTGTTAATGCTTTAGTTATTTTGTCATAGCCAATATACAGAGTTGTAAAGCTATAGTTTATTATAAAGGTTAATAGTTAATTCTTATATTTCTAGTTTTTATTATTCCTATGTTTAAAACACTGTCCTTGAATGGTTACCACTTTGAATGCCTCCCCCTCCTCCCTCTTGACCCTCAAATTTATCATCTGTACAGCCTTTCCATTTATGATATTATTAAAATTTAATGAGACAGAACCAGTCTATATTTCTACATGTATTTATACTAAATCACAAGAACTCATGATCTAACACAATATTAACTGTAATATCATTCAGTCAATAGATGAGAACTTAGGTTTCATTGTTAAAGCTCTGTAATACAGTTAAATCTCATTTACTTTTACTCTAAATAAAATTAATTGGTTACTTCATATAGTTATTTAGATTGTATATAATAAAGTATTAGACATTAAGACATAGTAGATATCACTTACAGTCATGTAGTTAATTATCAGAGCTATGAAGATTTTTTATTTAATTGTCTCATTTAATTAGACAAAAAATTTAATGGGCCTGTATTTGTGAGTGCTGTTGCTATGAAATTTATAAGATGACAATATTTCATATCACATCATGTCCTTTATAAGAAGTCATTTGTTGAAGTTCATTTAATGTCATTTCCATAATAATCAAAAAAATATATATATTGTTAACAATTTTAAATGTAAACTTAAATGATCATGAACATGTTAAAACAACTAATCTATTTCAACAGTTGTAGTAATTTGTCTCCAAGTCTGTACATACATTGTATATTGATCACTAAAGTATTTAGATTAGGAAAGCACAAACTTTTTTCTGATGGAGCACTTAACACCAGTTAAACTCATTTACTGTTACTCTAAATAAATTAATGGTTACTTCATATAGTTATTTATATTGTATATAATAAAGTATTAGACATTAAGAAATAGTAAATATCACTACAGTCATGTAGTTTAACTATCAGAGCTATGAAGATTCCATTTAATATATATGAGTACATCTAAAGTACCACACATGTCCAACTAATCATCTGACAGTCAATGCTAGTTACTAACTATAGCCTATGAATTACCTGTAGTCTAACATACTTTACACACAAATCCACTATATGCCTGTATGCTAGTATATACTATTAGTTATTGTATATTCTCCATAGTGAACTATAATCATACCAGGGTTTTTCTAGTATGACAAGTAACTTGAAGGACTTAGAGTGTTCTTGATATACTTAGAGTGTTCCTTCTTGATTTACCATAATCATTGAGAGATTTTTTTCCTGTACAAGTCTACAGTTACTGTAGTACTATCATTGCATGTAGGTAGTAGTATATACTACATAGCTTAAATGAAGGAAGCTCCTAACAGGATTAGAATTAGTAAAAATTATCATTGGCTGTCTTTCACATTAAGAGTTTCCTTTAAAAGGACTAAAACTACATTTTTACTAGCATTGTCTGGACAGTCAATTTAGTATAATTGATGTTATAGTATGAGCACTTAAAACAAGAGTACAAAGTGTTTAATTGTTTGTGGTTAGTAATGTTCCAGCCCACATGTAATAATGATGTGGGGTATATTAGAATTGGTAAGTCCTAGAAATATTTATGGTGCATCTCTAAGGAATGTCGAATTTATTGCCGAGCGCCTTAGCACGAGGCAAATAATCGTGCGTCGCATCTCGTTTGTATGTATGTATGTATGTATGTATGTATCTTTGTATGTGTCACGCTTGAGAATGCAATTATTTCAGCCCAAACCGCAAACGTATGCTCACGTTGCTCCTGAAATGGCACTGTTGCTATTATTCTCCAGCTGTGCATGGAATCATGTGTGCTATCTTCCCTGGCCCAGCTATTTTAACAGAAAGATAAAAAGAACATCTGCATACAAAAATGTATGCAATTCACTGCGCGAGGCTCTACACTGCATATACGTATGTCTAGTTATCTACTGTATATAACATACTTCTTAATATATGTACATGTATTGAAATAATAAAAAAAGACATTCTATGTCTAAACCACTTTCTTTATTATCATTACATTAGCCCATAGTTTTATCCTATGATGTATTATAAGGTTATTGATCAATGTCTAGTCAGGCCTAGATATGTATGGGTTAATTTAATGGCTGCCCAGGCAACTCTCTTGATACAACACATTTGCAAATCAAATTTCTTTACATCAACTTGAATCAAACTTGAATCAATTATTTTTTGGCAAAGCTAGTTGTTCCATCTAGGAAAACAAAGCAGTTTACTTATATTTACAACTTTTGTTTTGACATAAAAGATTACTGTATTGCTAAAAACTGCTGTCATAGCTTTAACTATCATATTATAGCTGATATACAGAGTCTAAAGTTATAATTTATTATAAAGGTTAATAGTTAACTTTTTTCATATTTCTGGTTTTTATTATTCCTATATTTAAAAACACTGTCCTTGATGGTTACCACCCTTGAATGCCTCCCCTCCCTCTGATATGAATTAAACACCACATCAGCTATGTAGTACATGTGAAACAATTAATAAACAGACATCCACAAAAAGTTACTTCACAAATTATATGACATATCTTGTTTCTTAACCAATCATAAAAATTAGGATCCTCAAATTTATCAACTATATAGCCTTTCCATTTATGATATTATTAAAATTTAATAAAACAGAACCAGTCTATATTATCTACATGTACCTTGTATTCATACTAAATCACAAGAACTCATGATCTAACACAATATTAACTGTAATGTCATTCAGTCAATAGATGAGAACTTAGGTTTCATTTTTATAACACCTCTCAGGGATTCATACAGGGGGGGGGGGGAAACCTGGGATTTCCCCTCCCAAACTCCAGTTTTCCCCCCCCCAAAGTTTCACTTTGTACATAACAATAATGAGATTGATTAATAAAAACAATTGCTCTTCTTAAAGCATGCAGTCTTGTTATTTACATAACCGTTCCCCCCCCTAAGAAAAAATCCTGTATGAATCCCTGCCTCTGTAATATAGTTAAACTCATTTACTGTTACTCTAAATAAATTAATTGGTTACTTCATATAGTTATTTATATTGTATATAATAAAGTATTAGACATTAAGAAATAGTAAATATCCACTACAGTCATGTAGTTAACTATCAGAGCTATGAAGATTCCATTTAATTGTAGTGGAAGAAATGGACATTTTATTTACAATTTTGTTTCAATACATGACAAGACTATTCTGCTAGCATTAGACCTTTGTTAGCCCCGCCCCCTACTTTGATGTTTAGTTCAGTATTGCACTGATTAGCTAGATATTCCAACTTGTCTTGATAGCAATAGTTGTTACTTCTTACAAAGGATTATATTAAGAAAAGATAGAAAAGTTTTTAGTCTGTAAGTATGTATAGTACATGTACTTTTGTAACATGACATATTGTTTATCAGGTCTGTGTATAATATATAATGTCAAAGTGTTTTAGCACTTAATGTATACACATGTACTACATGTAATATAACTATATAATGTGTAGTTTTACTTATCTATGTTGTGACTTTTATTTCTATTATTGACAGGATAAACAAAACTGCTCTACATTGGGCCTGTATGAATGGACATACAGGTATTGCCCAACTATTAATTTTAAGTTGTGCTAACATTGATATTACTGATAAGGTTAGTAGTGACAACAAGTGATTACATTTTGTAAACGCATTAATGACAGTAATAGTTATGGGTTTGTCATATATAAACAAGTAATTAATTTGTAAGTGGTACTTGATAAATACTTCACAGCACATAACATCATGATAGTCTGTATATTTTAGTAAAGGGATCATCATATATGAGTACATCTAAAGTACCACACATGTCCAACTAATCATCTGACAGTCAGTGCTAGTTACTAACTATAGCCTATGAATTACCTGTAGTCTAACATACTTTACACAAATCCACTATATGCCTGTATGCTAGTATATACTATTAGTTATTGTAATATCTCCATAGTGACTATAATCATACCAAGGTTTTTCTAGTATGACAAGTAACTTGAAGGAATTAGAGTGTTCCTGAGATTTTTATTCCTGTACAAGTCTACAGTTACTGTAGTACTATCATTGCATGTAGGTAGTAGTATATACTACATAGCTTAAATGAAGGAAGCTCCTAACAGGATTAGAATTAGTAAAAATTATCATGGCTGTCTCTCACATTAAGAGTTTCCTTTAAAAGGACTAAAAATATACATTTTACTAGCATTGTCTGGACAGTCCATTTAGTATAATTGATGTTATAGTATGAGCATTAAAACAAGAGTACAAAGTGTTTAATTGTTTGTGGTTAGTAATGTTCCAGCCCACATGTAATAATGATGTGGGGTATATTAGAATTGGTAAGTCCTAGAAATATTTATGGTACATCTATAAGGAATGTCGAATTTCATATCTACTGTATGTAACACACTCCTAATATATGTATATGTAATTGAAATAAATAAAAAAAGACATTCTATGTCTAAACTACTTTCTTTATCATCATTACATTAGTCCATAGTTTTATCCTATGATGTTATTATAAGGTTATTGATCAATGTTATAGCCAGGCCTAGATATGTATGGGTTAATTTAATGGTTGCCCAGGCAACTCTGATACAAGACAATTTGTGAATCAAGTTCTTTAAAATCACTTGAATCAATTATTTTTTTGGCAAAGCTAGTTTTGAAACGAGGCAGTTTACTTGTAGTAAGAACTCATTTAAGGATACAAACTACAGTATTATTATCATGCCTCAATCCAAGCAAAAATTGACCACTTCCATTATGAGTAGTTAATTATATGAAATCTTTGTTTCACTTTGTGTGTTGTACATGACCCTCATCATATTAGACTGTCTGGTGCTGTACAAATTATTATTGAGTGTTTGTGAATATTGTCTTGAAAATGGAATTGACTGCAAAGAGAGACAGGCAAATTGATGACAGATTCACCTTAATAGAATAATGGCTATTAACATCAAATATTTTGTAACTGTTGCCATAGTAATGGTATCGTGCTATCAATAGAAACTTACCCAGTTTGTCAGTTCTTCTAATATATATCAATGTAGTAAATAATGTAATTTTAATTCTCACTTTATATTGTTAAGTACAACAGTCAAAGTCAATGTATTATATATACCGTAAATGTCAATATATTTTCGCGGCTCAAACTTTCGTGGTAAAAATTTCGCAAACTCATAATTTCGCGTTTGTGTCAGCCGCGAAATTTGACTTCGCGACTATTTAGATATTCGGTATCCTCATACAACAACCGATGGATGAGTACGTGACCATTTTATATACATGGCCATCGTGTTTATCACAAAATTTGGAGTCCTGTTATTGGAGAAAGGCTTTTATGTGAAAGAGAACCTGGAAAACAGATACAATAACTACGCTGTTGCTGTTATAAAGAACACCACCATTGTTGGCCATATTACCAAGGAAGATTTCTAAGATGTCTTCACTATTTTTAAGAAAAGGAGGTGAAATCAAGTGTGTTGTCAGTGGAAGGCGTAGATAGATTTGTAAATAACTTGTGGTGCACAGTAATTTTTAAAGGAAAGAAAAACCTAATGGAAAAAAGTTTAAAACATTAATTTAAAGTGATTGTTATACATCAGTAATTTTTGAATAATTTATAAATGAATCAAACTACCATTTTGTTTATAATTTAAATAATTATTATAGTTTCATCTTCACTGCCACTGTCTTTGTTGTCATAATCTTCTTCATCTCCTCATAATTTTCGTCATCTTCTATCTCACTACTGTCTTTGTCCTCATCATCGAAGTCTTTATCAGTATCTTCCATCTCATTTCATTACCATATGCTTCATCTAGTGCTTGTAGTATACCACTCTTTCGAAATCCATTGACAACAAATCTTAGGATTGTCTTTGGATATAGTCTACCATTCCAACCAACCATTTCGCACCAATTGTTTAAGTGAGGACAAGCTCAGTTTCATGGTTGTAGCTGCAAATCTTCACTGTTGTTCAACTGCTGACTTACTTCATTAGAATACCAGTTTGAAAACTCTTTTCGCAAATAGTCTTTCACTGATTTATTTACAGATAAATCATTGGTTGGAGTATGTCAGTAGAGTTTGGGGGTAATTTGCAGACAAAAATACCCTTTTCCTCCAACAGTGCTATAATATCAGGTGTAATCTGACCTTTGAAGTTATCAATAATGCAACTGCCGGTGAATGACATTTTGAAAGGTCTCTATACTTTTTCTACATAAGGAATGATGATTTCTTGAATATATTCCTTCATGGTTTTTTTCATTAGACCACCTCTTTGGTGAATGAGTAATGTTCCATTCACAGGGGAAACTGTATTGGGTGGGTGACATCGAGGAGTTGTTCCTTTGTAAATAACTTGTGGTGGTAGGAAGTCACCAGTCATTGTCCCACCAAAGAACAAGTGTTATTTGTTCTTTGTTGTTAGTTCCTGCTATTTCTACTCGTTTTGAGCCTCTCTTTTCTCCATCGTCCACCAGAAGCTGGCACTAGCCTCACACCAGTTTGATCCCAGTTCATTACCAGTGATGATGGAAATCCATCATTTTAATTATTGACACCAAATCATTGTAAAAACCCATCTTCAATTCCTCTACTTGTTGATCATCATTTTCTTTTTAGTAGTAGTTGCTCTACGTTTCACATACTTCATCCTTTTGATCAGTGACCTGGCCCAAAATTTTGTCAGTTCTATATGACCACCAAATTCTTTTAAAAGTGAACGATCATAGGTAAGAACAATTCCTCTAAGCAGGCAATACAACAATTCCACTGGATACACATCCTCCAAATTCCCTAAGCTTTTCTAAATAATTCTGCACTACTTTATCCAAGTCCTCTCCAAGCAACAGTGGTTTTCCACGTTTTTTGTATGGTGAAACCTTAATCTTGTCAGTGGAATGCCTTATTCTTTGTGACTTTAGCTCTTCTATGTAAGCAGACTTAAATGACCTTATTGTAGATTCAGTAATGTTGATCCTAGTTCTCTTGAACTGTACCTGACTGCAGCAGGCACGCCATGTCTAACAGCATAAAGAGCAATCTTTGCTCTCAATTCTTCAGAATACTTTTGGTATGTTCCACGTTTATTAGACTTCTTTTTTTTGAGTTCTTACTTCCTCGTTTGCTCTCTAATAGCTGTTGAAGATATATAGGAAGAAAGCGAGCCTCTTGAGTGGGGAGATCATCGTTTGTTGTATCCAATCTTTTCATGTATCGAAGAAAAGACATCTTAGCACGTGGTGAAATATTAGTGTGCCGTAAATTTAGTTACTCTAATTATTCATGAGTCTAATTTTCGCGATGTCACTCAACCGCAAAAATATAAACTACCACGAAAATTTTGACATTTACGGTATATGTACATGTGTGTATAGATAATGTTTATACATATATCATGTACATGTACATTTATACACATAGATACTGCTAATTTGTTTAATCTCTCGTTCTAGCTTATTATTTGAAATCATTTGTGATTTATTCATGTTATTTTAGGATGGCAAAGAACCATTTGATTATATTCACAATAAAGACATTGCTCAGTTAATAAGTAAGTGGTTTATGAAAGTAGTATTTATTGTTTTAACTTTTCACATAATGCCGTATACAACACCTGTGACCTATATATTTACCAAATGGAAAGTATCATTACAGTTTTATCACAATGTTAGTACATTTTTTTTTTTTTTTTTTTTTTTTGTGTATTAAGGAATAAATTTGTATTTATTAGTCAAAAAACCATATTTAATTTCTGACTGAGTTAATTTTATTTTTTGTGCATTGGATGATCACCAAAAAAACTGGTAGTATGTAGTTTCTGTTATTAACCCTCTTTGCTCACTGCTTGTGTGAGGGTAAACTTAGTACTTGGTTTGTGTGTGTGTGTGTTTGTCCATCTGTTAGCTGGCAATGCACTTTGAACTGCTCCACTCTCCAACAACAGTGTTTACAGATACACTGCTTGAATTAAATAGAAATGGTAAAGTTATGTACTACCATGTCGTTTTAGATAAAAGACTGTCAACTAATGACAAACCTTGAAAAGTCATAAAGATATCTTTCCAAAAGCACAGATAGACAAGACTGAGCAGGTTTATTTGCCCAATAAGCAACTGTTGGCACAAAATACAGTTATCTACAATTTGAATGTGGGAAATTTTTCTTAAAATGTTTTGTTTTGAAGTTATGGCAAAATTTAGTTTATCAGTCCTCTTTGCCACTGTGTTGTAGCAATAAGTAGATTTATCTAGAAGGAGCTGTTGCTGTCATTAGACTACTATATATTAAAATGCTACAAAAGCTACACAAGTCCTACAAGATACAGAAGTTAGCAAAGAAACAGTCTTACAAAACTCACTTGAATCTGAACTGTCCTGACATTTGCCACACCTATATTTTGAACATTTATCATATAGTCTCCTGTAGACAACTCCTATTTTATTTAACGCGAGTGGCGAACCATCTGGCAGCCCGGATCACGATTTTTTAGCACTAACCGTCCGGTAAGCATGATATATGGACTAAGCGGTCAGTATTTAGCAATGATGCAACAGTTCTCGATTGGTGACGTTTTTATTGGCCGAGTGCCTTAGCGCGAGGCAAATAATCGTGCGTCGCCTCTCGCAGATAGTTTGTATGTATTTATGTATGTGTCCACTTGAGAAATGCAATTATTTCAGCCCAAACCGCAAACGTATGTCTCCCGTGCTCCTGAATGGCACTGTTGCTAATTATTCTCCAGCTGGTGCATGGAATCATGTGTGCTATCTTCCGGCCAGCTATTTTAACAGAAGATAAAAATAATACTTGCATACAAAAATGTATGCAATTCACTGCGCGAGGCTCTACACTGCATATACGTATGTTCCTAGTTTTTATTTAAAGGAGGGCTGATCACACCTAGACTAATCATCTCTTACCTGCATCGACTGATAAGGTAACAAAATGTTTATACAATCTTTGCTTGCTTTTTTTCTTCTAAGTAATTATTAGCAAGTTTCTCGTGCAGTGTTATGACTTGTTAGTATGGCTATTGTTACAAACTAACCTCACTACAGTAACTATAGTGAGGGTTCTACACTTTAGTGCTTTTTCTTTACCAGTAATGCTAAGTCCTAATAATTTACTCAACAGTTTTTCATCTTTTGTGATATTTTATTTGAAGTATTTATTAGCAAGTTCTCATGCAGTGTTAGTATGGCAATTGCTAACAAACTAACTGACTACAGAAATGGCAGCGAGGTTTAACACTTTAGTGCTTCTCTATAATGTATGCTGAGCAATAGTAGTTTACTCAACAGTTTCATCTTTTGTGATATAAAGTGATGTTTAGGCATGATTTCTGCCTGTTTACATATATTTTAGTGATATATAATTGACATAATTGCATTATTAAATATTTTGTGTATTAAACTTTACCATTCGCATAATTATTCAAAAAACATTTTAAAATTGTTTTTTGTTCTGTATAAATATAGGTTTCACAATCATTTCACTACGAAATGTTTTAAATATACCTAAATTTATTTGTTACTATTAAAATTATGCAAAAATTGATTTCTCAATTAGCTAAGTCTACTAAAATACAAAAAAAAGAAAAAAGAATTTGTAACATAATAATACTTGAATACCATTTTTAAATATACTCCTTATATTTTATACTTTCTTCCATTATAGAATATGGCCAGTGTTCAAAAGAGGACTACATGAAGGCTTTGTGTACATTACAAGTCTAAAGTTAGTCCCTTCTTGGGCCACCCTGTGTTGGAAAAACTGCATTTAAAAATCTTCTTTTCAATTGGCCTGCCCCAAAAAAGCATCACAGTACAGCCATATCTACTCGTCCAATTCGTGCAGTAGAGAGAGTGTCAGATCAGAAGGAAGGGAAAATATGGCTTTCAAATTACTGAAGTGGAATTGTTTAAAATGCTCTCAGATGCAATTCGAGATCTAGCTGCTCCAGAAGTGCTGCTACTATTCGATCGGAAACAAAAATCAAGTGAAGCTTTCTGCTTTTTTTCTCTGCCTCAACACGTGAGCCAAAGGATATTTCTACAAAGGACACCAACAAAGATACCAAGTTCTCTTGATGCTTCAAACCACATTATTGCCTTACTCTTCATCTGATGTTGTGGAAGAAGATGTACCCAACCTAAACACAACTAGATTCTTCCTACTACTCAAAAGGATATAGTTGATCTACTTGCAAAGCGTAAAAAGTCAGAGGAGCTTCATAGGATCAACGTGGATACATGTTCTTGATAGCGGTGGGCAACCTCAATTTGCTGATATATCCGATTTTTTCTTCATGGTAATGCAATACATGTTCATCCTTACAAGTTAACAGAAAGCCTTTATGATAAGCCTCATTTTTGCTATTCATTGAATGGCAAGTTGCTTACCCAACCAGTGAGCTACAAATGACCAACCTTGAGCTTATAGAAAATTTTGTGCGTTCCATTGTCTCTTCTAAAAATATAATGGCATCAAAGGGAACACAGTTGTAACCTCAAAACCTTTGTTTGTAATAGTTGGTACATACCTTGATCAGCTTAAAAAGGCAAAAAGGCAAGATAGAAATTTTGAGGGAAAGAAATGCACAGCTTTTGTCTGCTTTACAAGAGTTTAGAGGTCACTTTATATTCCATGATAATGAAGCAAAGGAGCTTATTTTTCCAGTTGATAATTTATGCTGGTGGAGTCGTAAGAAGATATCTTCAGCCATACGTCAACGACATCATGTCTAAAGTAGGTGTTGGCTTTATTTTCCAGTACCAGTTCGTTGGTAAATTGTTGAGTTAAAAGTGAGTGAACAAGCATCACAAGAAAAACATGGTATCATCTCCTTTAACAATTGTTGTGATTGGTGGTCCAACTGGGTATGGATGTAAGTGAGGTGGAAGAGTGTGTAACCTTTTTTGACTCTTTAAGTCTGTTCCTATATTATCCAAAGTCCTGCCAAACATTATCTTTACTAATCCTCAATATCTTTTAGATTCACTCTCCACTTTAGTAAGATTCTCATTTGTTGATCTGTTAAAGGAAATATTACCAGATGAACAGCTATTAACTGAAAGTCAACGTTTACTTCGTGAAGATGGCATCTTTGAAGATTCACTTCTTGATAAGCTCTCTCTTCCTTTCATTCCTCCTCTGTTCTCAAAGGATAATTTTCTTGAGTTACTTTGTTATCTATGCATTATTGCTCCTCTTCCTACAGCTGATCATGTGAGGCGTTATTTTATGCCAATTGTATTGACACCATCTGTAGTAACAGATGAGGATAAAGCAGTGTACATGACTTCATGTGATCCTATGATCATTGAATTTAGCAGTAAAGTAGTCCCTCAGGTATGTTAACAAAACCATATACAGTGTATAGCAGTGCCAATTTGTTTCCTGTGTGCATTACTTGCATTTTTATGGATATTTAAACTTAATATTTAGACTTTATAGTATTAACTATTCTCAATTTATTGTGTTGTGACTCAGTTAGAAATTATTGTGTTTTTTGTGACTTTTTTGAATTACTATAGTATATTATGGCTTAATAAAATCAGTGAATACAATGATGTAACAACTTTATATTTTAAAATGTCTTAATACAATTGACTATGTTATTCTTGTCTCTTGTGTTATAGGGTATATTTCCTGCTATGGTAGTGTCACTATTAGGTAGAAAAGATAAACCTCAATTTTCAGTTGATAGTGGATCACGTACTTTTGAGAGACAACGTCGCTATGGAGTTAAACTACATTCTGAAGATCTTTTTGGCAATGTCCTACTTGTAGACAACTTTAAGAGCATTGAAGTCTACTTTACTGGTCTTCCAGAGAAGTGTCTTTTTGTTCGTGAGGCTATCAAAGAAGCCATAACTACCTGCACTGAACTGTTATCATATGACACTAAAGACTTAAAGATCTTAGTGACTCTGGCTTGCAGACAGAAGCATCGTAAAGATGATGGCAAGCTACATGGTGTACGTCTACGTCCTGATAACAATCGTCTCCTTGCCAACTGCTTAGTTGAATCAGAAATTCCCATTTTTATTATAACTGATCCACGACAGCTGTGCTGGCTAAATGGTAAGTGTATACATTAATAGATGTAGAGGATTTTAGTGGTATATTCTGTTTGTTTTGATTGTAGATCCTATTTTTTGATTCTGCTCCATTAAACTCTTCCTTGTAGATGCTCCACTTGGTAAGTTATAAACTTTTATTTATTATTTGTCTAATATTAATTAACTTGTAGAACATGATCAGTTAGAGACTTGTCCTGTTATCACAAATAACTTGGATACTATACTAGGTAAAGAAACTTCATTAGTGCATAATTGATTAATTAATATGTATTTATGTAGACAAAAAACCACAAAAACTTGATCTCCAAAGGTTACTAGCTCCTATTGAATATCGATGGAGACATCATTGGAGAAGCTCTACAAATTGATCATGGAACAATTATGTCCCTTGAGACTAATGTAATTTATGATAATACACTTCGACTCTCACACATACTGCAGCTATGGATGGATCAGAAGCCAGCTTTTGTATCTTGGCATACAATTATTGAAGCAATTGAGAAAACCTCCTGTCAATAATTCTACCATAGCTGAAGAGATACGTCAGTTTTTCTTTCTCAGCCCAATGTAATTTTAAGTTACTCTGACTGACTTAATAATTAAATTATACATCATGAATTGTTGCTTTTTTTTCTACTTTTTAACATTAATTTTACTTTTTATAGTGTATTCAAAACTTCTTTCAAGTTAATTGCAAACATAGTAAATGATTTCATTTGTTATGTGGATGTAATGTTTTTGTTAATAATTATGGTTAGTTGAATTTATTATGTCCTCACACTTACCTTTATGTTATGTTATCTAAAGTTGAATGTTATGTAATGTTGAATATGAGGTAGAAGAATTTTACAATGACTGGTCAAATGTATCACTCCAATTGTATTTTGATGCCAATGTACTGTCACTAAAGAACAAAAGGTTACAGTTTGCTATAATAGATTTTATCTTGTAAACTGCTTGCTTGAGCTCCTTATTGTATACCTGACCAGTCTTTAGAGCAGGCCTCAGAGAAATTGAAGAAGAGTCAATTTCTATTATTTATTGTCATCAAATGACTTGATTTTAATAAATGTCTTGATAAGGTACTGCCAATTTTGTTACTAACATTAACTATTAAATCAACAAAATTAACTAATCAAGTAATTTAAAAGCATTTAGGTTATGGTAGTAAAAACACAGCAGTCTTTAATTCTTAAAACAAATTTTTTGATTGTAGTTTTATTACATGACAGATAAATAATGGTAACAATACTCAAAGTTTGTATTAGAGTTAGTGTTCTAATGTGATGTGGTTGGAATGAAAAAAGGTTGTTGTATTTGACTGTGGATTTCACTGAGGACATTTGAACAACAAAACAATGATAGTAATAATTAAATTCTAATGTTTTTAAAACTTGCACTTCAAAATAAACTTCATTATATTAATTATAATTATATTATAATTATAGCTCCCCAAACACAGGATAATCTGTGTCCATCTTCACGACCAAGGCACAAGACATCTTGTACAATGTCCCATCAATGGACACCCATACAACACTGTAATAAAGAATCACAAACCTTATAAGTACTTGATGCCAAATCAAGGCAGTTCTAAATTTACAACAACAAATATAGCTAGTCTCATAGTCAAGTCACTTGCTAGGAAGGGAGGGTTTAGTGATTGCATGTTTAAAATTGTAATACTTTCAGATAGCTAGGGTTATTCTCAGAAATTTGTTCAATAGTGGAAATTAATTAAAACATGGTACATGTAGGTAGGAGATTCTAACAGTGTAATCATAATAACATTGTAATATCTCTTGAGCACTCAGCTAACTCTGGTGGAGCAACCAAAGTAGACACAATGTCACCTAGATGAATGTGGTGAAAATGATAGCAAATGAGACATTACATATTCACCTGGACCAACATCCAATGTTCCAGAATGATACTCAAAATTATTCATCCTGTGGTAGCACTGAAGTTTCTGATGAGGCATGGCCAGAGTGTATGGTAGATTGATGAAGTTACTAACACTTTGAGTGAGTTTTTTGAAATAGGAGTGTTTTGATTCAAAACACATCGTCCAGTGTTGTCTTAGTGGTCCAAATCTGTTAAAAATATAACAATTGACAATTGCATACATGTATATATCTGTCTGAGACTTGTTATTTGAATAAACTCACTCAAGAATCAGCCTTGTCATGTGCACAATATAGTGTATTTTAGAAGTGATGGAGGCATTAGGATAGAGTAGTTTGAACTGTTGATGGTGGTCTAAAATTAATGTCGCTAGATTAACTACATCATCTTCAGTGAACTCCCGGGGCCATTAGGATATCCACAATCTCCAGTAAGTCCAAATAATTGATCCAGATTTCATCATTGTTAGGAACTTTGTCCCCAACCATCAATGGTAGAACCCTTCCTAGCAAACACATTTGTGCAGCTACAAAGTAGTGAAGTTAAAAAACAAACTTAATGTTGAAACCATTGTTACCTTCTTGCTTCAGTTTGTGATAATTACTATGTAGGGTAGACAGAGCAATAGTTGATGGTTGATTCTTTGTCTCTATCAATCCTAGTTCAAAGCCAGTTATTTGTTGGTTTAAAGAGTAGTAGCCATCTTTGTCTATGTGTTGCTGAAGGAGTTCTTTTGCTTCATACTCAACAATACCTATAGAATATTTTAATAAATGAATAAGCAAGTATGCTTTTGTACCTTCAAGGACATCATGAATGACGTCCTGTACAAGGGCTCCTGAACAAACTTTGAAGTGCTGTAACTCATTCAAAATTGACCTCTGGTTGATCCCAAATTCCATAGACAGCTTGCCTCGGTCTCATCGAATAGTTGCTTTGTCCAGTTTCATCACAGTTGACTTTGTGTTCATCAGGGTTATGTAATGTAAGTTTGGATTCAGTGAATATTGACTGAATGTCAGATGGGAGAGCAAGGCAGTGACACAACCTCTATGGGCAGTGGAACCTTCTTTAAAGCCACCTAATATATCGCTTGTCAGTTGTCAACAGGAACCAAACAGAGAGTGTCCCATTTCATTTAAGGCTGTCCTCTGATGCATATATCTTGTTTCCTATAAAAAAAGTCAACAACATATTAACAAGCTACAGTAGATGTGACTGCTCACCAATTTCTTTATGTCTTCTATATTAGACTTCAAAATTATATTAGCACCATACTTCTTCAAATGTTGAATGAATGAATAACATACCTAGCTTGTGGATAATACGTTTGGAACTCAGTGGGTTACATACCTCCAAATCATCATAATATAGAAATATCAAAGAAAGTTTGAGTCTAATGTTTTGAAGGGATGTTTTTGAAAATACAGCGGCATTATAATAGTCTCTAATAATTCCATTGTCTGAATTATGTACCATCTCGTAATCCTAATCGATTACAATCAATTACATTTTATGCTGTAGTCTCAATCATAATCAACTTTCCAGAAATAATTTAATCAGTAATCATAACTATAATAGACAAAGTAATTGCTGTAATCACTAGTAATTACAGCAATTACAGTACCCTTTGTAAGTAGTACATGAAACAAGTACATGTGTGCTGTGTGTTATCATCTGCTGATGTTTATTTATGAAATGATGCATGAAAGGACATGTGATTATACTGATTACACCTTGTATATTTGCAGCTGAATGTAAATACCTATATATACTGTCACTGCTAGACTGTAATCTGTAATCATAATCATAATCATAATCATGGCTCTGTAATCATAATCATACTTTTTCCCCTATAATCATAATAGTAATCACCTTGTGTAATCACTGTGTTATTATAATTGGAATCATTCTCATGTAATTGACCCCAACCCTACTATTGAGTAGTGTTATGTTCTCATATCATCATTGATACAGTTACTAATTTGATGGACTCACCATCTTTAAAGTGTATTGCTTTAAAAGTTTATTGACATACCTTAGAACTGAATAAGACTGTTCAAATTAGTATATAAGTTATCACAGTCTATATAAATAGATTTTATTGATTATACGTGTATAATGACTTCTTTATAAATGACAACAAATAAAAAGTTATTTCTTGTAAAGATAACAAAACATATTACCTCAGTTCTTCGATGTTTTTTAGAGCCACCCCCACCGGATGTTGTGCTTCCTCCTCCACTACTACCTCCTCCAACATTTTCCACCAAACACCTCTTGAAAAATCAGACACTCTCCTTGTCATAGTCCTCTTACTTTGTAACTGAGAGAGAATGAATGAATCATTTTTTTAGCCAAAACTTACCAAATCATACAATTTCGTTTAACACAGCTGCTAAGCTTGGCAGTACTATATGGACATGTCTATACTTAGTGATCCTTACCTGTCAGTCACAATAAGAATCTTGAGTGGTTTTAGATGATATTCCTTGATGACCAATGTAACAATCACCACTGGTGTAATGGCCTTCATCAGTGTCCTAATAGTAATAAGTGTCAAAATAGGTATGGTTAAAGTGACTTTTTATATACAATGGACACTGTCTTAAGTATAGAGGTGTCCCATGGTATTAGTACTGGACTAGAAAAAAATTCTAACTGTCTTAACTTAAATCTTCTGCTTCACCATAGCTTAGCATAGGTACAATTTATAATGTAGATATTGATAGTGGTAACTGACTTCCATATAAGAATGCATGTACGTGTATACAGTCTATACGATATGTATTTGATCTTAATATGATCTTTTTTGATATATGCAGCATGTACATATACAGTCTATATGATATGTAATTTGATCTTAATATGATCTTTTTTGATATATGCATATAATGCTGTGTGGTTAAGAGGTTGTTGTACTGAAGGAGGTAGTAGTGATTGATGTATTCTTGTTCTGACCTTGGTTTCTATTTTTCATTCAATTTTGTGTTTCTAATTTATATTTGAACCTCTTCATAGTAGATACTTTAGGACTATAGAAATTATCCTTTGTATAGGAGGGTGTCCTCAGGTGTCCTTAATATAGAGGTGTCCATAATATAGAGGTTGTATAATATACTAAAGTATTAGTATGGGACTAGAACAAGTGTCCTCAATATAGAGGTTGTATAATACACTAAAGTATTAGTATGGAACTAGAACAAGTGTCCTCAATATAGAGGTTGTTAATACACTAAAGTATTAGTATGGGACTAGAACAAGTGTCCTCATATATAGAGGTTGCATAATACACTAAAATATTAGTATGGGACTAGAACAAGTGTCCTCAATATAGAGGTTGTATAATACACTAAAGTATTAGTATGGGACTAGAACAAGTGTCCTCAATATAGAGGTTGTATAATACACTAAAGTATTAGTATGGGGGACTAGAACAAGTGTCCTCAATATAGAGGTTGTATAATACACTAAAGTATTAGTATGGACTAGAACAAGTGTCCTCAATATAGAGGTTGTATAATACACTAAAGTATTAGTATGGGACTAGAACAAGTGTCCTCAATATAGAGGTTGTATAATACACTAAAGTATTAGTATGGGACTAGAACAAGTGTCCTCAATATAGAGGTTGTATAATACACTAAAGTATTAGTATGGGACTAGAACAAGTGTCCCTCAATATAGAGGTTGTATAATACACTAAAGTATTAGTATGGGACTAGAACAAGTGTCCTCAATATAGAGGTTGTATAATACACTAAAGTATTAGTATGGGACTAGAACAAGTGTCCTCAATATAGAGGTTGTATAATACACTAAAGTATTAGTATGGACTAGAACAAGTGTCCTCAATATAGAGGTTTGTATAATACACTAAAGTATTAGTATGGGACTAGAACAAGTGTCCTCAATATAGAGGTTGTATAATACTAACTAAAGTATTAGTATGGACTAGAACAAGTGTCCTCAATATAGAGGTTGTATAATACACTAAAGTATTAATATGGGACTAGAACAAGTGTCCTCAATATAGAGGTTGTATAATTCACTAAAGTATTAGTATGGGACTAGAACATGTGGCCTTAATATAGAGGTTGTATAATACACTAAAGTATTAGTATGGGACTAGAACATGTGTCCTCAATATAGAGGTTGTATAATATACTAAAGTATTAGTATGGGACTATCCTCCATAGAGAGGTATTTCTTACTTGTTATTGTTATGACTCATGTTAATTGTCTGTGGTAATAATACTTGGGAAGTGAATTTATAAAGAAGTTGGATATAGTAATGAAACTTTTGGGAAGCATTTTGATGAGACAAGTGGTACTATGATGGTATCAAGTTGGATAATAGTAATGAAATTGTTGTATTCTCTACTATAATTAAGGACACATAAACTAACAACTGTTGGTGTGGGTATACTCATGCATTCTTGTATGTAGCTAGCTGTAATTTCTTCTTCCATATTGAGAATTTTGTTGTCATCTTCAATGTTGTCCAATAAATACTCCTTTTTACAAGTTGACATGAAGATATTGATCGCAACTTTGAATTCTACATACAGTTTATCTAACATGATAATTTATTAATAGCAGAGATATTGTAAGTAATGTAGAAAACTTTGACATTTGTTTTATTTATTAATTCAGTATATACTATTTGGTACTACATCAGTAGTAACGTATAATCATTAATATTACATTTTGACAATTGATTATTTGTTAATTATTAATTTTTGGATAACTACATTTTATATTGTTAATATAAAAAATATTATTATTCAGTTATTATAATAAAGGTGTCTTTTTTAACTAATTTTAGTAACTGCAATTGTTAATCAGTACAATTATGATAGAGACAGAAACATTTGATTTAAATAATAATATAAAAGTTATAATTAAATAAAAAGAGGGAAATAGAAATACATTAAGTCGATAAAATAATGGTTGCACTGACTTGTTTTCTGATCAACTTATGACTAACTCATTGAAGATGGTTATTACCTGTGTGATGATAAAGATGTATGTTTTATAATATTTTAAACAATGAGTGTTAACTACAGAATACATTACATGATTGGTACTTGGAAGACGTGACCATCCATTAAAGGTGGAGATATAAGTATTAGGGATACATGTTGAGTTTTAAAAATTTGACTAAAACTAAAGGTATATGTCAGTTTCAAAAAGCTTTTAAGATTGTTGTTATAACTTAGATTTAATGTACATGTGTAGTACTTAACAATGTAAATAACAACATAATATACTTTATATTATGTTACATCAACTTGAGACAATTCAATTTACATTTAATATACAGGACTGTCAAATCAATTCTTTGTTATAATGTTAACTTATTCGTTTAAAGTCAGTAAAAAAATTGAATAGAAAAGACACTAAACAATAAAAAATAGATTAATACAATGTTATAATTTTGTACACCAAAAATTGATTTCAGTCAGTATTTTAACACTCTTGATCCACCAAATTCTGCTACAAAGATACATCCTGCTTGATCAATGAAGACACCAGATGGATAACAATTATTTTTACCAAACAAATGCAGGAGAATTTTGATATTTAGATACGTCATGATTGAAGTCATAATATCTGACCACTAATATATATATATATATATATATATATATATTATATTTTATTTTAGGAACAATTAATATTTATGTTATGTATATTTTTAAGTGTCTAGATAGCCTATAATTATAAAAAAAAACACCATACTTTAATGTGAAATTAATAACGTTGTTGTGAGACATCACAGCTGTTGTCATCAAATATCTATTATAGTTAGTGTTATGTTGAACTGAAATTAAAGGAACTTCCAATATGTCCTTTAATTTTGACTTTTAGCAACAACATTAACTTTACTTTGGATTGGCTGACATTCTCGTAGTTTAAATAATAAAGTTAAGATTTAGATAAAAAAACATGTTGTGTTGCCCAAACGATTCCTACTCGCTCACCCACTCAGGCTTCCACTTAGGCTCCAGGATTCCCTGCTATTGCTAGCTGGGACCGCCACCTGGCTTGGTAACCCTCGTCTTCGCGAGGTAATCCTGGCTGGAGCATCGCCCTAACTTAAAACCAGCCGTACGGGATTCCAGCTCTTAGGGAATGTCGCATTCAGGAACCGGGAACCACAAATACACCAGCCTCTTCTCGTTTAAAGGGAGACTACCAGCCCTATCCTAGTCGGCCTTTCGGATACTCCGTAGAGTATGCTGGTAACCATCTCAGAGGTCTGATGCATTGCAGAACGCTGGCCCACAACACAACCTATCCATGGTTGTTTTCATTTCCTTTTATATGTACTGCAGATTTTGTCTTCATGCTCTTGTGGGGCGCGCTGTTTTGTGCCTATGAATATCATTAACGCTAGTTTGTGATTACCAGCGTCAGTGGCTAACGACATCTATGAACATGATTACTATAGCATCGATGAGACTGCTAAAGAAATTAATACTACTAAAATACTGTAACTTTTAAGAGCCAAGAATAAAACTAGCCCTACTTAAGCAAACTAGAACAACACTACTAATTATAATAATTTTTATCATATTTTAATTTTATAGGGGCTTAAAAAATAAAAATCATTACCTAAACACTCTTCTTCATTATCTAAATTTATAACAGCTCCTTTAGTTCCTCAAGTGCTCCAGCTTTGGATAACTTCTTAAGCTAATGGCTTTCGATTTACCCTAAAACTGTTGTAGACTTTATAATTAGCAGTTTGCTCTGTGAACTTCAATCACTCATTGTCTAAACCCTTCTAAATTTTTAAATTGAAGACTTTAGAGCGTTAATGCAAACCAACTTATAAACTTTGTTAATTAGTCTAAGCAGTTTTTATTTCACTCAATAGTCTCTAAACTCTTTAAAGACTTTAAGTCCTTTAGTCTATTGCAGTTTATTACTTAGTCTTTTAAGTTCTAAGCAGTTTACTATATAAAACTTCACTCAATAGTCTAAAGCTTCTAAACACTTTAAATTAAAGACTTTTAAAGCGTTAATGCAAACCAACTTAATAAACAACTCCTATTTTATTAACGCAGTGGCTAACGTCTGGCACTTTATAGTATTCACTATTCTCAACTTATTGTGTTGTGACTCAGTTAGAAGTTGTGTCATTTTTTAAAATTTTTTTTAATTACTACTAGTATATTATGGCTTAATAAAATCAGTGAATACAATGATGTAACACTTTATATTTTAAATGTCTTAATACAATTGACTATGTTATCCTTGTCTCTTTGTTTATAGGGTATATTTCCTGCTATGGTAGTGTCACTATTAGGTAGAAAAGATAAACCTCAATTTTCAGTTGATAGTGGATCACGTACTTTTGAGAGACAACGTCGCTATTGAGTTAAGCTACATTCTGAAGATCTTTTTGGCAATGTCCTGCTTGTAGACAACTTTAAGAGCATTGAAGTCTATTTTACTGGTCTTCCAGAGAAGTGTCCTTTTGTTCGTGAAGCTATGAAAGAAGCCATAGCTACCTGCACTGAACTGTTATCATATGACCTAAAGACTTGAAGATCTTAGCAACTTTGGCATGCAGACCGAAGCATCGTAAAGATGATGGCAAGCTACATGGTGTATGTCTACGTCCTGATAATAATCGTCTCCTTGCCAACTGCTTAGTTGAATCAGAAATTGCCACTTTTATTATAACTGATCCACGACAGCTCTGCTGGCTAAATGGTAAGTGTATACATTAATAGATGTAGAGGATTTTAGTGGTATATTCTGTTTGTTTTGATTGTAGATCCTATTCTTGATTCTGCTCCATTAAACTCTTCTCTTGTAGATGCTCCACTTGGTAAGTTATAAACTTTTATTTATTATTTGTCTAATATTAATTAACTTGTAGAACATGATCAGTTAGAGACTTGTCCTGTTATCACAAATAACTCGGATGCTATACTAGGTAAAGAAACTTCATTAGTAATTGATTAATTAATATGTATTTATGCTTTTATAGACAAAAAGCCATGTAGACTTGATCTCCAAAAGTTACTAGCTCCTATTGAATATCAATGGCGAGTCATTGGAGAAGCTCTACAAATTAAACATGGGGCAATTAAGTCCCTTGAAATATAATCCAGCTATGGATGGATCAGACACTGATACACTTAGATTATCAGAGACAATTGAGAAACCTTCTGTCAATAATTCTGCCTATGAAGATGATCAATTTCTTTCTAAGCCCATGTAATCTTTTGTTACACTGACTGGCGTACAATTATGAAGCAGTTTTGAAACATCAGTTGTCAATTTTTCTATTTTTCTGAATTAGATGCGTACTTTTATTCTCAGCCCAATTTAATCTCAATTAATACCACTGACTGACTCAAAATTCCTTTTTAGTATGTTGTATCATCGTTAGGTATTGACGAAATGTTCACAATATTAATGATGACCAAAATATATTACTAATAGCATCACTTCAATTGTATTTTTAATACCAAAATATTATTAATTGTATTTCAGAAAGAAGTTTGCAGTTTTTAGTATAGCTCTTCTGATAATTACAATGCTTGTTATTATGTGACCAGAATGTCCACAGCCAGATAGAAAATGAACAAATTATGGAAATATATATAAAGAGTCCTAGCAACAGCCAATGAGTTAGTTTTAATAGTTGAAATATTATAATGTGATCACGGTTTGAACAGAATTGTTTTGCTATATATTTTCTATAGTGATGTTATTATTCTGATAAATTACATAATACATAGCTATCCTGATTATGTGGTTTGTTTTTTTTATGCATTAAAGCAGGCCTTAGAGAAATTGAACAATTATGGGAAGATAATGAGTCCAATTGGTTTTGATAATTTGCATGGCATTGAATGATATATCAAAATACCATATCCAGTCAATGGCTTCTATTGTAAAGGCTGATTATGTGAGTATTACTCCATATATATTGTA
Organism: Gigantopelta aegis; assembly: GCF_016097555.1. Taxonomy (NCBI): domain Eukaryota; kingdom Metazoa; phylum Mollusca; class Gastropoda; order Neomphalida; family Peltospiridae; genus Gigantopelta; species Gigantopelta aegis. Next base: position 33,983 of record NW_024533173.1, read on the forward strand.
CCATAACCATGTCAAGTGGTAGAGAAAAAATAGGTGCTCATGAAGTATTGATAAGTCTGTTGAAATATATAACACTCTTGAAGTTTGTGATAGAGTAACAACAACTTCATTAATGGAAGTATTGTCATCTGTACTTCAGATATGATGCAAATACTTTTAGTCAATTAAAAACAAGTTTTCAATACTTTAAAGATTTTGTTAAAAAATAGCATTTTTCTTCAGCTAGGTTACCCAGATCTAAACAATTTCATATCATGTTGAAGTAATTAAGAAAGATGTTCAAATATAATATATCAAAACATACAGTTCATACTATTTCTACAAAGATGCTGTGAGGTTTTTTTCATGGATTGTGATAATGTTTGACATAATTTTGTGTTCTGTGATTCATACAGAAGATAAAAGAAAATAACACCAAATTTATTCGTGAGTTCTGAATTGTGATCACAATATTCATGTTTGAATTCTGATTTAAATAGGAGCTATAGGAAGCATAAAAGCTAGAAAATGATCTCTTTTATACAGTGCAGGTCCTGTTCTTTGTTAAAGTATTGTTGATAACTTTTGTGTTTAAGGAGAGTTAGACCTGCCACTCACTATAAGACACATTCAAAGTGATCGTTTATAAAAAGTGTTCTTCAAACACATCCTCTGTCTTCTTATAAATAACCATCCACCATGCTGATAAAAATTCCAGGATATTATATGTAATATGTAAGGTTTTGGCATTGTTTGAAACAAATAGAAAACATAAATGAAATAGTGAGTTTTAATATTGAAAGAATACTTTTCCTAATTGTCACACATCATAAATTAATGATAAGTAATGCTGCTAACTTGCTAAGGTAATTGTTGTAATAATATAGTCTACGTTGTTGCTATGGTAATGTTGTTATGGTGATTGTTACTTGCTATGAAAACACACATGTTGTTCAGAAGTAAGTATGTGATGTGATGTTGCTTTTTGTATAGAAAATTAACACTGTGAATAAATTCTTCACTGTAGGGCGTTGGTAGGGGGGGGGGGGCAAATCATTTTTTTTAAAACACTGGCCTTTACATTTTACTATACATTGTAATGTTACTATGCACAAATTTGGAATAGTTTCAACAATAATATTGTTTTCCTTTCAAAATGTGCTTCCTACACCTATGCTGTTTGTAGAAAATGGCATGGTGAGCACAATTCTATTTCCAAACAAGAATAGTTTCAACAATAAATTTTTGCTTTCAAAATGTGCAAAAATGCATGAGTAAAAAATTAAATAATGGATAATGCATAAAAATTATTAGGGAATTTATCTAATATCTGGTATGTTTTGGCATTGTTTCAGAATAGCAAATGGTTTCCTTCAAAATGTTTTGAAAATGGTACATAGAGTAAATTCATCACTTTTAAGGAAATTACTTTTAGTTAAACTTACTGATAATGTATGAAATTAAACAATTGTTATTTGTTAAATATCTGGTATGTTTTGTTTGGCATTGTTACCAAAAATTTCCTCGTGTACACAAACTGCACAATTGTCAGTTAGTATGCTATCTAGCAATAAGAAGTGCATTGATGTTTATTATTTCAGCATCTCATATAATATGTAACTTAATAGGATTTGTTAAATCAACCAATCCATGTTTAATTTGAGGGAGGTAAAACTCTAGGAGAATGCATGGAATGTTGGGAATGGAACCTTTTTTTGGCTGCACATTAAGATAGTTATTTCACTTTTCTTCGCTCATTAGATAGACACAAGACATCTTTATGTTGCTTGAGCATCTCTTCAGTTTGCAGAATGAATGTAACACAATACAATAAGCCAGTCAATAATAAGTGCTACAAATCATCTATAAAAATACTACATTTATATTATGCCCACATGATGGGCTCTATTTGGATCCATGCTTGGAATGCAATTGTCAATTTGAAATAGCTTTCTACATCTCCATTTCTATCATAAGTCTCCTCACGCTAAGTTGACTCTCTTCTATATATAGAGGAAGTAAGAAAGAAGATACGTCGTTAGTATTCAATGATGATGGCTAAACGATTTAGTCGTAAAGATTATCAACGTTCATAGAATTGTTCAAGGCTGGAAAGTTGGATGAACTCAAAACAGTGATAAAGTCAGGTCTTGAAGAAAACGAAAGACAACATATTTCAGGCTCTTCTAGTTCTCCTCTCACTATTCCTCTAATTGAAGCAGCATACATCATGACATGTTTGATTTTGTTCATTTTCTTTTTGATCAATTTGAAGAGTACATTGATATCAATTGTGGAGCTGATACACAACTTTTAGCGCCACAAATCAAAGATTTTCCTAATTATCACACTATTAGTTATGAAAGAATAACTTCATTACCACATTGGTAGCTGCGTTGTATAACGATAACGTGGAAGATGGTCCAGTATCTAGTGTCTAAAGGAGCTGATCTCCACAAGCAGACCACCTATTTTTGGAAGTTCTCTACATGTTGCAGTACAGTATGGGTTGTCTATCTGTTATGAAATATCTTGTCGATAATGGTGTGGATATCAATACAACTAACTACAAAAGGTGTACTCCACTAATGATGATGTGTGGACTAGGAATATCACCCAGTAGAACTTTAAGAATACTGATGAAAGCATGGGAAAGACAACAAAAATAACAAGAATATACGTGATGTTATGATTTTTTAGTTTCAAATGGAGCTAATATTCATCACAAAAGCTTAGAAGGCTATACTATAATGCATGAAGCAGCTCGGTTTGGAAGAATTGATATCATAAAGTTGTTATTATCTTACGGTCTGCTTCCAATGTTCTCCAATGATTCTACAACCAGTGAGGATTATGTACCCTGTCCTTTATATCTTGCTGCAGATAATGGTCATGAACACATAATCGAATATTTCTGTGGATTAGAAAGCTGTCCTGCTCATTGCAAAAGTAATGCATACCTTTTACTTGCAAGCTCTATTGGCTGTTATCTCTCAAATAAAAAAGAGTTATGGGAAATTGGTATAGCAAGTTTAGATGGTCTCAATCCTAAAATTGTCTATCCTCTTCCAATACCAGAGTATGACTATATGGAAGAATATTCAACAAAGGAGAAATTGAATGAAGTTTGGGAAAACAAAAGAGTTTCGTAGTTTGGCCATATGATTCAGCATCTTCTGATAAGAGAACGATGTTTAGGTTTGCGCTATCTTCCTTTGTTAGAATCTATTTTAAGATGTGCTTCAGAGGCTCAAGATCATAATCATAAAATCGAAGGTTTATGTCAAAGAGCATTAAAAATATGCTCTGTCAATTGTGGTAAAACAGGTGTTCAGTGAGTATGTGGAATCAATTTTTTAAATGCATTCTGCAATTAGCTGTATCATTTGAAGTTTTACTAATCAAGACCTTTCCTTGCATATATTTATCAGAGCTTGCCTTGTGTCTTTATGAAAATAACAAACATTTACCCAATAATGATTTGTTAACTCAGTTTATGTGTATTGCTTTGAATGCTGGCTGAATATGATAAGTACAAGTGATCCATTTGAATCTTTAAACTCACTGCCATCAAATTTTCACACATTGGGCCGTCGGATGATTGTTGCAATACGTTCACAGCCATTGTCAGGACTAGAAGTTTTTTACTACTTGAAGATTACTGTTGAGCATGCTTTACCTAGTGTAAGAGTGCGCTTTTTTTAAGAAAGCTCTTTTATTCTGGGGAGCTCAAGAGGTTATTAATAGCCTGATGTTACTAAACTGTGGCAAAAGGCCACTTCATATTTTGGTTGAACCAAAAGAAATGCCTGTTGAAGTAATATCAGTTTTACTCTCTAATGATGCACATGTCGATGCTGTTGATAAAATTGCTAAGACGCCACTGGACTATTGTTCTCATGATAGCCTATTCGCTCTCTTCTCTTGTCTACTGTACCCTCCCCACTGTCTGTTATGCTGCTAGGACCATTGTGTCTGAAGATATACCTTACAAGTGTATGGACCTTCCAAACATCTTGTTCCAGTAATTGAACTCCATGACACAAAAAAGTATTACATGAATATTTTTCAAGTCAGTCTTTTAAGTTTTTTTTTTTGATTTTGAGAATGAATTTGTTCCATGTAATAGTTTCATATGTTAACAATAATTATTAGCATTGATCTTGTTACCAAAGATATGTTGTTTTCTAGTATTAGTTTTGGTTTCTTGTTTATCTTTAGTAATAAAATTATTAGCATCAACACATCAGTACATGCCAGCAGTATTGACATGACCACATACTGCATTCAAACTGTAAAAAAAGCTTTTCATTACAAGCACCTATTCATTGTACTTTATATATATATACAACATACATACATACACATATACATATATATATAACAATAATTATATTGATGGTTGTTTTAACCAACTCATGGTACTTAGTTTGTTATACATTCCTACAAACTAAAGTATTTTAGTTATTAACTTAACAATATATACTGTTTTGATTGTTATAGGAATTGACAGTTTATGTACTTAAACACTTGACTTCTCAAAAATTCCATTAGTGTAGTGTGGAGACTGTCTTATTATAAGTTTTATAGTGACAGTCCTTACATACAGGCACAGCATCTATGAACTCTTAAACAGTCATAAGAGGAACACCTTATTACCGTCAACCTTATTACCTGTTGTAATTTCAGCTATATCTTGAGATCCTCACAAGCTTACAGAAACTAGCTGCATTGCTGCATGCAGTAAATTTAAAAGAGAAAAAATCTTAGCAGATAAAATACTTAATGACTATATGGTGAGTAAAAAGAATTGTTATCCTTATTATTTCAATGTGCTCTCTTGCTTAGCTGTCAGAAATAATCAAAATCATCAAAATAGCTACTATTATGCAAGATCATAAGTATAGTGCAGTAATGCTTTGAAACAATGACTATGATTCTCTTCTAGATCACTTAAGTATTTTGTATTAATAACACAGATATGTCATAGAGAGAAGGTATTATCAGAAACAGTTTAATAAAATCAACATCATCAAAAGAACAGAGTAAGAAAGAAGAATGGTCGTCTTAAATAAGGTTGTGTGTCATGTGTAGTTTGTAAGAAATATAGCAACAAGTGTTGTCAAGATGCTATATATCTTTCCAAAACACAATACTAGATAGCTAGAATGATTTTAAAAAAGATTATATATAATATATATATATATATATATATATAATATATATATATATATATATATATATATGGTAGAAGTACATAGATATTAAATCAAACTATAAATAATAGCTATCTCATACTTGAAGATATTATTTCATCTCTAATTAGAGCATACTTTTATTAATCATCTCTATGACTTTACATTCCTTTGCCATCAATACAATTACAGTTAATCAATTCATATCAACTGGACAAAGTTGATATAGCATTTCATGAAATTCAAGGTAATAATTAATGAAATGTCACTATCAGAAAGAAATCAAAATTCATTTGTTAGTAGGCAGTGTCTATTATACATCACAGGAAATGCATATACTTTTAAAAGAAATATATACTATACCTTAGACCTGTACCCAATTATATTATTTTCACATTGGAGTATGCACTTCTTTGTGCTGTATAAATAGTCACTACAATTATAATAATGAAAACTGAAGTAACCGAGGTGCACGCAAAACAGTTGACAAATGGTAACTCAACAGTAAGTTATAATGAATACTTTAACAATAATACAAAAAGAATAATAGTAACATCGACCAACAGAAAAGAAGACAAAAGTTACAACAGATAATAATGACCTTGAATAACAAGTAATAATTTATTTTCTTGGTATCTCTCTACTTCCTCACTCTCACTCTGACAATAAAATGGAAATCACCTAACTTAAATACACCCAATAAGTAATGAATAATAATTACATTAAATAAATTAAATAATGAATAATTAACCTTTAACCTTGACATAACATCTTAGAAATCAAGACAAATATTAACATATTTAGACAGATAAGTCTCAATGCGATTGCATTTACCACTTCATCT